>NC_142068.1:5840000-6010000 GCF_059756535.1 Pantherophis guttatus | reverse complement strand
AGAGGGCTGTAAAAGCACTATGAAGCGGTATATAAGTCTAAGTGCAATTGCTATTGCTATTGATGTTATTGAACTTTTGATGTTGGAGAAAGTCCTGACAATACCATGGGATAGCCAAAGAAAATAAATAATGAATCGTCAAACAAGTCAGCCCAGAGTTTTCACTCAAGGCACAAATAACCAGGTTCAATTATAATCCTTTGAACACATAAAACCATTCTATAAAAAAATGTTGAGACTCTAGAAAGAGTGCAGAGAAGAGCAACCAGGATGATGAGGGGATTGGAGGCTCAAACATACGATAAACGGTTGCAGGAACTGGGCATGGCCAGTCTAGCGAAGAGAAGGACCAGGGGAGACATGATAGCAGTCTTCCAATATTTGAGGGGCTGCCACAGAGAGGAGGGGGTCGACCTATTTTCCAAAGCACCTGAAGGCCAGGCAAGGAACAATGGCTGGAAACTAATCAAGGAGAGATTCCAAAGTAAAAATAAGGAGAAATTTTCTGAGAACAATCAACCCATGGAACAGAAGTTGCCTTCAGAAGTTGTGGGAGTTTCATCACTGGAAGCTTTCAAGAAGAGACTTATTTTCGGGGAAACAGGGTAGTTGCTAAGTCATGATGTAACATAATGACATTCTTTCTCCATATTTTTATGTTTATATTCCAGGAGATTTTTATGTTTATATTCCAGGAAAGAAAAGAAGCACTCTATCGTTGTGCTTCTTTTCTTTCCACTTTCTTTGAGTTCTCGGTTTCTCTATGTTTCTTCAAAAATATCAGGAGATTTACTGTGTGCACGATTTTTCTTTCGGCTCTACTTTTTTTTTAAGGTAAGGAAGACGCTCAGTGGAGTTTTTTTCCCCAGTTTTGAGGGCAAGGTTTTGTTATATTTCTCATTGGAGAGAGGGAAAACAATTATTTAAGCCTCATTTTTTTTTTTATTTGATGGGACTCGTGCTGTCATTGGAACAATTTCAGCTCCACAGCTGAAAGGAATGGTCCTTTTTTTTTTCTGTTTAACTTTGCCCAGGAGTCACGCAGTATTGAGGGGGAGGGGGGTGATCTACAATTGAGCCAAGAGAAAATGGATTATCTAGATCGCTTTTAATAAGAATTCCTCCCTAGGACTATCAATTAATGTGGATTTTGGAGCATTAACACAGAATGAAGGATCCAGATGGACTTGGAATTAAAAATTTTAATTAATTAAAAAGAATCTTTCTGTTTGAAATGGTGATTGTTGGGGAGGAAGGACTATCATGAACGTGAGAATGAGATCTCAAAGATTTGACACTAGAGGGAGGTAGAAGATAATAAATCCTTACATTATAATAATTATAAATTATAATAAATCCTTAACACCAATTGAGACAAATGGTTGTTCAATCTCTTCTTTAAAATCTCCAGTGTTGGAGCACTCACAACTTCTGGAGGCAAGCCTTTCCATTGATTACTATATTTTTCAGACTATAAGACGCACCTAAATTTAGAAGAGGAAAACAACAACAAAAAGTTTTTGGCCTATCTTTTTGGGGCCTTTTCCAGTCTTTTTTCAGCCTATTTCTGTGGCTTTTTTGGCCCATTTTTTCGGCTTTTTTCAGCCCATTTTGGGGGCTTTTTCAGCCTGTTTTCAAGGCTATTTTTCGGCCCATTTTTGAGTCTTTTTGCAGCCCATTTTTGAGGCTTTCTTCGGCCCATTTTTTAGGCTTTTTTAGGCCTGTTTTCAAGGCATTTTGGGGCTGTTTTGAGGCTTTTTGCAGCCCATTTTTGCAGCTTTTTTCGGCCCGTTTTTTAAGCTTTTTTCGGCCAATTTTTGGGACTTTTTTTTGGCCCGTTTTTTCCGAAAATATTCAGTCTATAAGATGCACAGACATTTTTGCCCCCTTTTGGGAGACAAAAAAGTGTGTCTTATAGTCCAAAAAATATGGTAATTATTCTAATTGTCCGGAAATTTCTCCCTAGTTCTAGGTTGCTTCTCTCCTTGATGTCAATTTGCAAAGCTTTCAAGTTGCCATGAGCAGGAGGGAGGGAGAACTGATAGAGCTGATTGATTTCCCTAACTGAAGTGCATTCCATACATTCTTCCTGACCGCAATCAGAAGGAGGGTGTTGGATTTCACAGCCAGCCAAAGTGGTTAATTGGAGAATGTGATTTATGACATGGCCAGAGAGGAGGGGAGAGACAGGGTCAGAGGGGAACGTAAATCTACGTGGGATTAGTTCTAACTGCATCCGAATATTGCCGAAATGGTGCTCCTAATAAATGACTGTATTTCTTTTGAAGTTCAGTTCATGGCTCATGAATTAATTAGGGCATCTTTCGGAAACTTCACACTTGATTAGTTTCCATCCATTGCTTCTTATCCTACCCTCAGGTGCTTTGGAGAATAGATTCATCCCCTCTTCTTTGTAGCAGCCCCTCCCATATTGGAACAAGGCTATCACATCTCCCCTAGTCCTTAATAGAATAAGAGACTTGGAGGCCTTCTAATCCAACCTCCTGCTCAAGCAGAAACCATATACCATTTCAAACAAATGGTTGTCCAATTCTTCTTAAAAACTTCCAGTGATGGATCACCCACAACATCAGGAGGCAAGTCATTCCACTGATTAATAGTCAGGAAATTTCTCCTATTTCTAGCTTGGTTCTCTCCTTAATTAGTTTCCATCCATTGCTTGTGGTCCTTCCTTCAGGTGCTTTGGAAAATAGGTTGACCCTCTCTTTCTACAGTCAAAGGTGAGCATTGTTATCAACAGACCTGCCATTTTCTTGCCGCTATATTCTGTTACTCCCCCACCCTAATACCCAGTTTATTAGTGATCTGTGTTGTGCGGTAGCAGGCAAGATCTGCTGTTGTAGCCAATCATATCAGAAGAATAGTTCTTCTCAGGTGGATGCAAATCTACAACGAATAAACCCTGTTTATTTCCACTAGTGCTGCGATTTGTCTTACCTTGCATATCCAAATCATTTGCCATGAGAAGCATTGCCCATAGCAGGGAGGCGTAAGTTGTGTCTGTCCCAGCAATAAAGAGGTCAGCAATGCAGAGAGCCAAGTTATCTTCATTATAAGTAGAATTGAGATCATCCTTCCCCTATAGTTATTAATAAGAAGAAGGAAATGTCATTGATAGGCATTTTCCTACAGCTACCAAAACTACTTCAAAGAAGCCTGTTCCTATATTAGCTCATGAACCATCTTGTTGTGATGACCTGGGGCTTGGCATAAAGGCGATGTCAGCACTTCAACCTGCATTTACTCTAGTGCTGACATAAGAAGGAGAAGAGGGGGCAGCTGGCAAGAGGACGCTTGACTTCTCACCTACTTATTTTCCCTGAAGATAATGTCCCCTAGGAGATGAGATGGGAGGGGAGACATTCCTGGGAGCTGAAGTACTAGATATGGGGAGAGTGATTTGGAAGAGGGCCAATGAGATGCCGAGAATTGGGGAACGGAAAGGGAAGGTCTGGGGTCAGGAAGTCAGTGTTGGCTACGCCACAGTCGGGGACAGATTGTCATACTTAATAAAATGAAAGATTTCTTCAAAGATTACTTGTTTGGAAATGCAAATTATTTTAATTAAGACGACATCGAAACCTGACAGGCAACACAGCCAGAGAATCGGTATGAATCCCTTTATTGGAACTAACTTTGCCTCCAATGTCCTTTTCACGGCCTGGAGAAAAGCTCTCCCACAAACCTGCAGATACTTCAGTCCAAACGCTGTAAACAGAATGACTGCAATCAATCACTCCAGCAGGGCAAGATAATGAGGCCCAGACAGGAAAAATAATCCCAGCAAGACAAGACAGGCACACAGTAGCACGGCAGTAATTCAAACAGTCAGGAGGGAATGCAAGGATTGTAGGCCACAACTCTCAACATCAGATGAATTCAGCATTTGTTCTCGACAAACGCCCTTCCCAACTGCCTCTCCTTTAAACTGCATCCCCAGGTGTGCCTTGTGAAGGAAATCGGAGCTCTTTCTTTCCTCTTAAGCCATGCAATCCATGTTGCTCTCTTCTGTGTTCTTCCCTGTGTGCCCTGGGATGAGGAGGGGGTGGGTCTTAGTCTTTATCTGAACCCCCCTCTCCCTTGTTCTCCCTCTCCCCTGCTCTGCCCAGCCTGACTTTGCCCTTCCCCAGTTTCCTTCGCAGCCAACGGAGCCACTCTCCTGCTCTCTGTCAGCTGTTCATCTTCCATTTCAGATTCAGACTCCGACGGGGACATGACACTTGTCTGGGGAGAATGAGGCAGTAATCCACACTATCAGGATGGCACAGGTTGCAAAGGGTGAATATAAAAAGTGGGACATGATTATTGAGTGAATACCCTATTGCAGTGACCCACCCAACCTTTTGGGCATCAGGGACCGGAGGTGTGGAGAGAGACTTTTCCATGGATTTGAGGGGTCATGGTTTCATATGCTGTGCCTGAATCTCGTGGATGGGATTTCATTTGTTTGCACAGCCTGGTTTCTGGCATGCCGAGACCCAGTGCCAATCCATGACCAGGGATTGGGGATCCCTGCTTTAGAACAGTGTTTCCCAACCTTTCCAGCTTGGTAGACCGGAAGCAATGATGGTGGTAGGGTAGATGGGATGGTTTCATGTGCACTCTGCCACCACTTCAATGGCCAGTTCCGAATGCTCTACAATAGTGTTTCTCAACCTTGGCCCCTTACAGATCAGTGGACTTCAATTCCCAGAATTCCCCAGTAAATCTAAGGAAGAAGAAGCACTTCTTTCTTCCATCCATTTAGAAAACCGAATGTTTTCAGCGGTATGGTGCTATGGATTGACTCTCCCAAGTGCTTCAAACCACAGAGGATTTCAGATGGAAAAACTACTGTAGAGTTAAGCCCCCCGTGAATTCAGACAACAAAAGGGAAAGAGGCAACGAATTCGGAGTGCATGAGTATGCTTAGGAGGGCACGGCCTTTTTGAGTTGGACTAATCTGCATTTCCTGGTAAAATACATGGAAAAATCCCATTGGTGGGAATATCCACCTAGGGTTAGGGTTAGGCCTCCATGAAGTCGGACAGAAAAATGGTCGTCGGCAACGAATTCGGAACTCATGGGTATATTTAGGAGGGCACTTCCTTTTTGAGTCTGACTTAGCTGCATTTCCTGGTAAAATACATGGAAAAATCCCATTGGTGGGTAAATCCACTTGTCAGCACTTGAAGCTGCATTTACTCTAGTGCTGACATAAGAAGGAGAAGCGGAGGCATCTGGAAAGGGACGTTTGACTTTTCACCTACTTATTTTCCCTGGAGATAATATCCCCTAGGAGATGGGATGGGAGGGGGGAAATTCCTTTGAGCTGGAGCAGTTGATTAGGGCTCGAGTGACTTGGAAGATGGCCAATGAGTGCAGGGGAGTGGGGAACGGAAAGGGAGGGTTTTGGGTCTGGAAGTCAGTGTTGGCTACGATGGAGTCAGATTTAGAATGTCGTGCTTAATAAATGGGAGTTTTCTTCAAAGACTTTGTTTGAAATGCAATTTATTTGAGACGACCTCGAAACCTGACACCACTTAGGGTTAGCAATGAGTTCAGAGCACATGGGTATGTTTAGGAGGGCAAAATCCCATTTTTCACACTTACGACCACTGCAACATCCCCTTGATCAGCTGATCAAAATTCAGACATTTGGCCTCTGAGCCGTATTTATGATGGTTGCAGTGTCCCAGGGTCACTGCTTTGACAAGCAAAGCCAATGGGGAAGCCAGATTCACTTAAGAACCGTGTTATTAACTTAATACCAGCAGTGATTCACTTAGTAACTGTGGCAAGAAAGATCGTAAAACGGGGCAAAACTCACTTAACAAATGTTTCACTTTAGCAACAAAAGTTTGGGGGCTCAACTCAGGGCTCCCCAAAGGAGATACATCTGGCGGGACCCAGAAGAAGGGCCTTCTCCATGGTGGCTCCCTCTGGAACATCATATCTCCAAAGATTAGACTGTCCCCCACTCTAACGCTCTTTGGGAAGTCCCTGAAGATGTGGTTCTGCCAGCAGGCCTGGGGAACCCAGAGCGGGTTGGATCCCATTAAATGATTGGTATGAATGTGTGTTGTCGCTGAGGTGGGGGGTAATTTATTTTATTATTTTTCTTTTTTATTATTTTTCTATCTTTTATATTGTCCTTTTATGTCTTTGTAATAATAATAATAATAATAATAATAATAATAATAATAATAATATAATAAATAATAATAATAATAAAATAATAATAATATAGTTATAAAAAAATAATAATTTAGAAATTCTAAATTTGCTGGACTTGAACATTTTGACTCTACAAAAAACCACCTTACTCGGAACAGCTTACATCCTCCGACGATACCTTAACAGTTCCTAGGTCCTTGGTTAGGACTCGAGCTGCTGAGCTATTAACCAGCCTCAAAGGCTGTGAATCTCAATAAAGATTAAATAATAATAATAATAATAATAATAATAATAATAATAATAATAATAATAACCTTTATTGCCATTGTACATATATACAATGAAATTGATTTAGCCCAGTGATGGTGAAACTTTTTCATGCCGAGGGCCCAATGCGCATGCGCGCACCGCCAAAATGCAATGTGAGTGCCCCCCGCACATGCGCCCCACCCCCATGCATGTGCCACGCCCCACCCCACGCACATGCGCCTTGTCCCCCCTCTCCCATTTTTGGCTTCCAGGTTGGTGCAACAGGCTTTCCAGGCCCAAAATGGAGTGGGGGGGGACCCACACAGTGCCCTGCATCCCATTTTGGCTTCCAGGTTGGTGCAGGAGGCCTTCCAGGCCCAAAATGGGGCATGGGGGGCGCATGTGCGTGAACCCCCAAAATGCAATGCAAGCACCCCCGTGCATGTAACCCACCCCCCACAGATGTACACGCCCATCCCCAACATATGCCCTGCCCCCCGTGCATGTGCCACGCCGCCTCCCCCCACATGCATGCGCCTTGTCCCCCCTCACCCATTTTTGACTTCCAGGTTGGTCCAGGAGACCTTCCAAGGGGGTACGGAGGGGGCGCATGTACGTGAACCCCCCAAATGCAATGCAAGTGCCCCCGTGCATGCACATGCCCATCCCTCACATGCGCCCCGCCCCCCGTACATGCACGTCAGAGCCCTGAAGACTAGCTGGCCGATGGGAGGCACAAACACATGTACATGCAGTGGAGCTGGGCTGGGACGATGGCTGGCATGCCCGCAGAGAAGGTTCTACTTGCCACCTGTGTCATGCATGCCTTAGGTTCACCATCATGGATTTAGCCTCTTTAAGCTGCCTTGAGTCACCATGTGCGAGCAGACAACCATATAAATTTTCTAAATAAATAAATAAATTGTGGTCAAGGACTTCCTGTAATGATCCTACAGAAGATACATTCTATAATGAATTGGAGCGGTGTGCCAAGGCTTACTTTCTCCATTTGCAATAGATAGAAATCAATGAAATCCTGTGGTCCATGCAAGTTCCGGTTCTCCTTATGCAGTGTAATTTCCTTCCTGGCAAACGAAACGATTGTCTCCAAAGCAGCTAGGGCAGTCTGGTGAGGGCCTGGCAGATGCTTCATGATATGTGGGAAACCTTCATAGAGCTATAAGAGAGAGAGAGAGAGAGAGAGAGAGAGAGAGAGAGAGAGAGAGAGAGAGAGAGAGAGAGAGAGAGAGAGAGAGAGAGAGAGAGAGAGAGAGAGAGAGAGAGAGAGAGAAGCTATCTATGGAGGTTTATTTATTTTATTTATTTTATTTATTTATTGAATTTATATCCCGCCCTTCTCCCCGAAGGGACTCAGGGCGGTGAACAGCCGAAAATTAAAATAACATACAATATAAAAATTAAGATAACTAAAAATAAATTAAATTAATCGGCCTCCCAATTTAAAACCCCAAGCTATACAATTAAAAAACTAACCCATAAAACCTATTCAGGCCAGGCCGGCTTGCTGAAATAAAAACGTCTTCAGGGCCTTACGGAAAGTGTGGAGATCCAGGATCAGCCGTATTCCGGGAGGTAGCTCGTTCCAGAGGGCGGGTGCCCCCACAGAGAAGGCTCTCCCCCTGGGGGCCGCCAGCCGATATTGCTTGACCGACGGCACCCTGAGGAGGCCCTCTCTGTGAGAGCGTATTGGCCGGTGGGAGGTTATCGGTAGCAGAAGGCGGTCTCGTAAATACCCTGGCCCTAAGCCATGGAGCCATGGAGGTTCTCAGTCATTCAGGTCATGGTTGTCCTAAGGGTGCCTTTTCCAAGAGGCAACTGATCTTTCTTGTTTGTTTTTTTTCTTTTGAAGACGTTTCGCTTCTCATCCAAGAAGCTTCCTCAGCTCTGACTACTGGATGGTGGGGAATGGAAAGATTTATACTCCTTGCAGACAGCTGGGCCGCTCTTTTGAAGACAGGAAAGTCCACATTTTGGACAGAGAGGACCCCTGGTTTGAAAGAGAGGTCAAAGAAATGGTATAGGGTTTCCTGCCTAAGCAGGAGGTTGGACTAGAAGACCTCCAAAGTCCCTTCCAACTATTCTATTCTATTCTATTCTATTCTATTCTATTCTATTCTATTCTATTCTCTATTCTATTCTCTATTCTATTCTATTCTGGGTCCTGGGTCTGGACTGGTTTAAGGGGGTGTTATGTATATAGTTTTGGCGGGAAGTTTAAATGTTAATTGGTCAATTGTGATTGATCAGCTCCCTGGCCGGCAAGGTATATAAAGGGAGCTGTTTTACTGTAACTTTTGCTAAAGTCTCACACTACATTAAAGAGCTGTTGTCACGCGCTACCTTGTCTCTGCCTCCTCTATCGCCCAACCTAACACTCGGCACACACACACATCCAAGCCAGTAGGGAAGGTAAGTGAATTTTACCTCAGGATCCCCTTGTATGACCTTCTGACAAGCAAAGTCAAGGGGGAAGCCAGATTCACTTAACAACTGTGTTAAATTAAATTAACAACTGCAGTGATCCACTTAACAACTATGGCAAGAAAGGTCATAACTTATTTATTTATTTATTTATTTATTTATTTATTTATTTATTTATTTATTTTTATTTTATTTTATTTTTATACCACCCTTCTCCAACAGGACTCAGGGCGGTGAACAGCCACGGTAAAACACAACATATAAAATTTTTAAAAACAGTTTAAAAGACATTAAATAATTTCGGCCCTCAATTTAAAACAACCCAGTTAAAACCAATTTCAAATTAAAACCGAAAGGATGGGATCAAGCCAGTCCGGCTAAATGAAATAAATGAGTTTTCAGGGCCCGACGAAAAGTCCGGAGGTCTGGTATCGTGCGTATCTCTGGGGGTAGATCGTTCCAGAGGGCAGGTGCCGCCACCATTCTTGAGCTGCTGAGTTTCCTGTGTGTGTTTGCTTGACTTCTCCCTGGTTCAGGCCCGGACCATTTGAGAACTACCTGTATTCAATTTCTAAAGCCACCAACTCACCAATGATCATGGGCAGAAAATTCCATGGTCACCTCTCTGTCCTTAGGCTCATGTTCACCTTTATTCCAAAATGACCACCTTCAAACTTAAGGATCAACTTATTTCAAAGGGTACATTATTACTGTTGTATTATCATTCAAGAATGGCCAATATTTAACTGAGATGGGTCTCTTTTAAACACCATCAATCCATTGTTCTAGAAAATCTGAAATTAAGTAACTCAGATGGGTGTCCTGCCCCAGCTACGGACCCCAAAGAACGCAGCACACACAAAATCTATACAAAGCTTATTTTACTCAAATAACTCAGTCTTTTTCAAACAAAGGCTGTTAATAAACTTTCTTAACAGCCTACAAGAATCCTAAGATAAGGTAATCACAGTCTTACTAAGGTTGGCAGTAAGCCCAGAAGCAATTTTTGCAGAGAATCCAGACATGAAGGAGAGTGAACTAAAGTTGTTCCCTACAGCTTGCTGCAATCAGCGTTCCTGATTAAATAGGCTAAGAGAGTGGCCAGTTAGCCCCAAGCCTTACTTTCGAGGAAACCTCCTCCTGAGGAGCCACTCCTGCCTTTTGGCAGCTCTGCGCACCCATGCATTGAGAAGAGGCTCCTCCTCTTCGTCCTCTTCACTTAAGGGAGCTTCTGGATGTTCTGAAGGCCCTGGCTGAATCCCTGCCACTGACACCACATCTTCTCCAGCCTCCTCACTGTCCGACTCAAGCGCCAGCTGCACAGGCTGCTGGCGCAGCATCACACCAGCCTCCTCGTTGTCGGAATCAGCCATAATCTGCACAGGCTGCTGACAGGCCACAACAATTCGTAGGAAAAGGAAAAGCAAAGATGCTACAACTTACTATGTAGAAGATACTGTTTCCAAATTTTAAGGCAATCGAAATGGCCTTCATCAACTCCAGGAAGTCCTTATCGTCGATGGAAAAACGATATCCGAAAGCTACAGCACAAATCACACTGCAAACTGATCTCATGATGGCTAGCGATGGGTCAAATGGCTGGCCTGAAAACAAAAGAATTTGTATTTATATTCACATTAATTCTGCCTTTCCGGGTTATATCAAAACTTGGATGCCTGGTAGATCTTATTAGAAATACAGGTAATCGTTGGCCACATAATCATCTTTTGTGACCTTCTGACCACCAAAGTCAACGGGGAAGCCAGATTCACTTAACAACGATGTTACTAATTTAACAGCTGCAGTGATTCACTTAAAAACTGTGGCAATAAAGGCTGTAAAATGGGGGAAACTCTGTTAACAAATGTCTCACTTAGCAATGAAAACTTTGGGTTGCCAGCAGTTTGGAGTGGCAAGGAGCTTGTAGGGCATCGAGTTGTTCCCACGGCGAGTTAGCTGGTGAGACTTGTTCCGTCCCGACTCAGCCATCCAGAGTCAGCCACACCGAGTGAGCACCGTTGAGTTGACCACACCCACCCTGCCACACCCACCCTGCCACACCCACCCTGCCACGCCCACCTGGCTGTTGTGAGTCATCATTGTTTTATTTATTTATTTATTTATTTATTTATTTATTTATTTATTTATTTATTTATTATATTTCTATGCCGCCTTTCTCCCGTAGAACTCAAGGCGGTGTACAGTCAAGAAAAATATAGATACACAAACATCATAAAATTGCTAATTAAAATTAAATTACATTTAATTTAAAATTAAAATTAATTATAATTAATTAATTAATTAATTTTACATGCAACTGGCCCTTTGAGGGCAACCATAATGCTGATGTGGCCCTCAATGAAATTGCGTTTGACACCCCTGGTATAGGATCTCCTCCTTGAGCAGGGAGTATGACTAGAAGACCTCCAAGATGCCTTCCAACTCTCTTACTCTGTTATTCTGACTGTGCAGTTATACTCAAGCCAACATCATCTAAGTTTGAGGGTTCCAAGTAACACCCCCAACGAAAGAAAACGCCAAGGCTTGTGTTTCCTCAAAGTTACGTTTTATTAGAGATGTCATATTGGCACATCTGGAAAAACCCGAACCTGAAAGCTTCCAGATTTTCTCCACCCAAAGGAAAGTCCCTGCCCAACACCCACATGTCCATCACATGATGCAATTCAAGCACCGTTCCAACTGGAAATGCCTCCCAGCCTTCCAGGTGCAGGGCAAGATGACCTTGACTCTCTGAGAAAGGAATGTTATTATGACTATATATCATCCTTGCCCCATACAATCCCTCCTCCCTGTTTCCCACAGTAGTAAATGTGGCAGTCCTGAAGGCCCAACAAAAAAAGACGGCTTCGAGGCCTGACACTCGGATTGTCACATACCCTTTGTCTCAGCAAAGAATTCCACAAGCTGTTGAGCCTCCTCTTGGATTTGCGATTCCATGCCTTTATTCCCCAGTCCCAATTTCCTCATGGTAACAACTCCAAACTGTCTTTGCTGCTGCCAGGTGTGACCATTTGAAAAGACGATACCTGACATCACCGAGACAGAAGAAACATTAGTGTTCACAGAAATGTAAAATTAATCAAGATTGACAGCCTTCAAAATGTACCTTGGTATGATAAAATGGGCACAAAATAACCAGGTCCACATGGCCTAGGACCTGGTTATTTACGGGACCGCCTACTACCACAAATAGCCTCCCACCGGCTGGTACGCTCTCATAGAGAGGGGCTCCTCCGGGTGCCGTCAGCCAAGCAGTGTCAACTGGCGGCCCCCAGGGGGAGGGCCTTCTCTGTGGCGGCACCCACTATCTGGAACGAGCTCCCCCCAGAGATACGGAGGATCCCGGATCTACGCACCTTCCGCCGTGCTCTTATGACCCTCTTATTCCAGCAAGCCGGCCTGGCCTAATTTTTCTCCCCTTTCTTTTAAATTTTAAATTGAAATTTTAATTTGTTTTAAATTTATTGGGATTTTAATTGTCATGGGCTAAATTATTTAATTTGGTTTTAAATTGTTTTTAACTTTTGTATTTCTGTATTTTATCCTGTGCCTGTTCACCACGCTGAGTCCTTCGGGAGTAGGGCGGTATACAAATTTAATAAAACAAATTTAATAAAACAAACAAACAAAATTTTGAGGAACCAATAATGATGGAAACATGGGAAAGGATCTGGGTAAGAAATGTAACATTTACACAAGCTCAAAATCTGAGAGAAAATTTTTATAAAATGTTTTATAGATGGCATTTGGATCCTAAAAAGTTAGCTTGTATGTACCCAAACTTACAACCCAAATGTTGGAGATGTGATTGTGTTGATGCTACCTATTTTCATGTTTGGTGGACTTGTAAAAAAGTTAAAGCATTTGGGATAAAAATATGGTGGATTATTCAAAATATTTTTTTTAAAAAAAGGATAAAGTTTACTCCACAGTTGTTTTTGTTAGGTATAATTACAGATTGTACGGCTATAGAGACTAATTTGATTTTGAACTTAATAACTGCAGCAAGACTCTTGGTGGTGCAGTACTGGAAGAAGGAAGATTTACCTACTATTCAAGAATGGACATTAAAAGTAGTAAATTTAGCAGAAATGGCAAAAATTTCAGCATATCTAAAGGATCATTCAAATGAGAAATATATGTTAGAATGGAAAAGATGGATTGATTATATTCAAGGCAAATATCGGTCTAAAAAATTTCAAATAGCTTATGAATGATCAAAGAGATTTTATAAAGTACTTAAATTTAGTTTAGTAAAAGGGGAGTTAAAAGTTCAAGAGGGGGATAGGAGGCTATAGATAATTAGCTTATGTTAGCTTATGATTGTTAAATGTTATACCCTGTATTTTGCTCTGGGAAGTGGGGGGGGAGGGGAAGGAGAGGGTTGGAAGGGGAGCAGGGAGGGGGAAGGGGAAATGTCTGTAAAACTTTTTAAAACTTTTCAATAAAAAAAAAATTAAAAATGTACCTTGGTACTCATCAAATTTGCCACTTGATGCATTTTGATGTGAAAAATTTGTCACGGTATTCCTTGTTTGTTTGGTACTCAATGCACAAGTTAGAACTTGTTGGTGTCGGCTGCCTTGTGACTCCCTACATTATCCTTGGGGGGGGGGTGGAATTGTTTGGTACTCATTGAGGTTCCTGGAACCAATTCATGATGAGTACCCAGGTATCACTGTATATGCAGTTCAGCCTCCTGCGTTGAACAATCCAACCTCTTTTATCCATCTTTTTACATCGAATAGTAGTTTGTGTCTCAAACTGTCTGTCATAATGGAAAATGACCCAGATAGCCTCAACTGATACAAAGAAAACGACTCTACAGAAGTTCAGGATTCCCCGTTGGAGAGTTCTGAGCACCTTTTTAACCTCAAAGGTGGCTACTGAAGTCCTACATCCATCCTCTTCCTTGAAGGTCCCTCCTTAACATGGAGGACCCAGATTGTTGGGGGCAAGAGGCTGACATTGTAAACCATTAGAGAGGGATGTAATGCACTGCGAAGCAGTATATAAGTCTAAGTGCTACGGCTATTACACAGTGGTGAAATGTAAAATTGCCTTGGTGGCACAGCAGACTAAAGTGCTGTTAAGGAACACCAGCTGCCTGCAATTGCTGCAAGTTCGAATCTCACCAGGCTCAAGGTTGACTCAGCCTTTCATCCTTTCGAGGTAGGTAAAATGAGGACCTGGTTTGTGGGGGCAATAAGGTGACTTTGTATAAAAAAGAACACCGCTTGGGGGGGGGCGAAAGCCCTACTAAGCTGGTATATACAAAAGTATGAAGGCTATTGCTTAACGCATTGTAAGCCGCCCTGAGTCTCCGGAGAAGGGCGGCATATAAATTGAATCAATCAATCAATCAATCAATCAATCAATCAATCAATCAATCAATAAATAAATAAAATTTGTTACTACCGGTTCTGTGGGGTGGGCGTGGCCAACTTTTTTTTTTTTTTTTTACTTTTAAAAGCATTTTTTCTACAACCTTAAGAGGTTGCAGAAAAAAAAATGCTTTTAGAAGCCTCTGACGATCCCAGCGGAGCCGTGCGATCATCAGAGGCTTTTTTTTTTTTAACTTTTAAAAGCCTTTTTTCGGCCAAAGAGGTTGTAGAAAAAATGGTTTTAAAAGTAAAAAAAAAAAAAAAGTTGGCCACGCCCAGTCAGTCACATTATCCCCACCACCACCAAGCCACACCCACAGAATCGGTAGTAACAAATTTTACATTTCACCACTGCTTCTTCTCATGGGAACCACTGTTCATCTTTCGGGAGTCTTGCAAAATCTGATAAACAGATGATACAATACTCTTTGCTTCATAAGAGAGTTGATGAATCCAGACCAAAGGGTAATCCTGGAGTTGTGTGCAGATAGGAGGATTAGAAAAGACTGTTAATTCCTTTTCAGGGGAGGTTCAGCCTTCTCCAACTGCCAGATACTTTAATCCAAACTTTGGACTGTCGGCCATATTGATTTTGACCCCACCCTTAACAAGACAGCACCCAATAACTCCTTAAGCTATGACTTACCCCTTTTTTGAGTGGAAGCTAAAACGAAAGGTGTGACCGGGCGATCGGCAAAGGCTTCTGAATGGTCAATCAGTCCTTCTTTCACAGCTTGGTATCCAGAGAGGATTATAATATGATAAGGGCCTCCCCACAGAGAATAGACGTTCCCATATTGCTTGGCAAGCTGCAGATTGGAACATGGGAGAAAAATGGTTTACTGTATTAGACTTGCTGCATTTTTCGGACTATAAGACACCCCTGAGTATAAGACGCACCAAGATTTTGAAGAGGAAAACAAGAAAAAAAGTTTTTGCCCTCCCCAGCCTCCAGGAGCACTCAGTAGGCCTCTCAAAGCCTCTGCGCTCCCTGTTTTTCACCCGTTTTTCGCAAAAACGGGGGGCATTTTGCCCTCCCCAGCCCACAGGAGCACTGCAGGCCTCCCAAAGCCTCTGCGCCCCCTGTTTTTGTGAAAAACGGGCCAATTTTTCAAAATAAAATGGGACGCATGGGGTTGAGCTTCGGAAGGCCAAAAATGGCTGTATTCGGTGTATAAGACATACCAACATTTCCACCTTCTTTAGAGGGGGGGCAGTGTGTCTTATACTCTGGAAAGTACGGTAATTGATTATGTTGCAGTGTGTCTTATACTCTGAAAAGTACGGTAATTGATTATGTTGTCCCTGTTTCATACTTGGTCACTATGACTTGGAAAGCTTTAATCCACTACATGACTTGGATTAAAGATACTGTTCTTTTTTTTTTTTTCCAAAATTGTTTTATTTTTTTTTAAACATAAAACATAAAGTACATCATTTCAGAGCAAGAGTTTGGTCCGGCATAAAATGAGTACAATTATTCACATTCCTTCAATCAATTTTGTTCCAAATTTTATCCATTTACATCTTTAAAAAAAAGAAAAAAGAGAAAAAAAATCTTATTCTAAACATTTATCATTCTACTATTACACCCAAAATTCTAAACAATAAACACTATTCTAAATCTTTATCATTTTAACAATCAATATTTCATATATATTCCTCAATCCTAAAACCCATTATCTCAAATCTATATTTTACTTCTCTTAAATTTACTTCTCCGACTCAACCCTTCCAAGACCGAGTGGCTGTGGTTTCCGGCGTCCCGATATAGCCAGCTGGTGCCATCGCTGGCTATTAGGGGCGAATCTCTGGCCCCCACGGAGAGGGATCGTAACTTGGGCGTCTTCCTAGATGCACAGCTGTTTTTAGAAGAGCATATGACGGCCGTGGCCAGGGGGACTTTTTATCAGGTTCGCCTGATACGCCAGTTGCGTCCCTTTCTAGATCGGGACTCCCTACGCACGGTCACTCAGACACTTGTCACCTCCCGCCTGGACTACTGCAATGCTCTCTACATGGGGCTCCCCCTGGGGTGCACCTGGAGGCTCCAGCTGGTCCAGAATGCGGCCACGCGGGGGATTATGGGAGCGACGGGGCGCTCCCATGTGACACCTCTCCTGCGCGAGCTGCACTGGCTCCCGGTGGTCTTCCGGGTGCGCTTCAAGGTGTTGGTGACCACCTTTAAAGCGCTCCATGGCTTAGGGTCAGGGTATTTACGAGACCGCCTTCTGCCACCAATAGCCTCCCACCGGCCAGTACGCTCGCACAGAGAGGGCCTCCTCAGGGTGCCATCCGCCAAACAGTGTCAGCTGGCTACTCCCAGGGGGAGAGCCTTCTCTGTGGCGGCACCTGCCCTCTGGAATGACCTACCCCCAGAGATATGTACAATACCAGACCTCCGGACTTTTCGTCGGGCCCTGAAAACTTATTTATTTCACCTAGCCGGGCTGGCTTGATCCCACAGTTTTGGTTAATTTTAATTGATTTTAATTGGGTTTGTTTTAAATTGTGGCCAAAAATATTTAATTATTTTTAAACTGTTTTTAAATTTTGTATGTTCTGTTTTATTCTGGCTGTTCACCGCCCTGAGTCCTGCTGGAGAAGGGCGGTATACAAATTAAAATAAAATAAATAAATAAATAAAATAAATGACATCTAATATCCATAATCCTGACAAAAAGTATTTTCCTCCTCTCTTAAAGTCATTTCATAAACAATCAACATTTCCTTCTATAGTTTGTTACTTCCACAATACTTTATTTTATTTATTTCAAGTTTATTCTCATATTTTATTGAATCTAATTTTTAACTGGTTCATAGTTTAAATATCTATTTCCCAGCTGTATTTTCCAATACTCCTATCTGTATTTATTTAAAGATACTGTTCTTGTATCTTTAACTTTAACCAGTGTATAGCATTCACGGTAAAACAGAAGTAGTACTGGTAGTCCCCGACTTACAACAGTTGATTTAGTAACCATTCAAAGTTACAACAACACTGAAAAAAGGGAGTTATCACAGTTATGACTTCTGCAGCATCCCCATGGTCACGTGATCAAAAATTGAGATGCTTGGCGACTGGTTGATATTTATGACGGTTGCTGTTTCCCAAAGTCACGTGATCCCCTTTTGCGGCCTTCTGAGAAGCCAAATCAGTGGGGAAGCCAGATTCACTTAACAACCAGGTTGCTAACTTGCCAATTTAACGACTGGGGGCAACAAAGGCCGTCAAATGGAGCAAAACTCATTTAGCAAATGTCTCACTTAACAACAGAAATCGTGGTCGTAAGTCCAGGACTACCTCTTGAAGCAACAGCAGCAGCATTAATAACTGTCAGTCATAATGGAAAATGTGGACTTTTCATGTCCCAAATAGCCTCAACTGATACAGAGAAAACGACTCTACAGAAGTTCAGATGAAGAAGGGAGAATACTAATGCATTGGCATCCTTCAGTCTCAAGAGACCATGGTATTGTGCTCTGGAAAGAGGTCCTAATACAGCATCTAGTGTGACTAAAAATGCCAATTCAAGAGTGGCAATCCCTTCCACATGGAAGACAGATACATTCTGTCCCCTGCCCAGCCCCCAGATTTTGCTGGTTCCGGGACTGCCTCTTTGCCTCAAGTGTCTCTTCGAATTGGAGAAGGCCATGCATGGATACTAATGATGGTTGTACTAATAAACCAGAAACAAACCCTCTTGACTGCAATATACGCTCCAAATAATAAGCAGGAAGAGTTTTACAAAAGACTTCATAAAAAGATAACCGAAATGGACCTATGAAAATATATGCATAATAGGGGATTTCAATGCAATTGTAGACATTAAAAACGATTACAGAAGCAGCAAAAGAAGTAAAAAAAACAAAAACAAGAACACTTCCAAAAATCTTCTGTGAAATGACACAAGAAATAGGCTCGTAGGATGTATGGAGAAAGCTAAACCCAAAGGTAAACCAATACGCATTCTACTCGAACAGACATCAATCGTGGTCGAGAATAGACATGGTGTAGATGACATCCAGAAAGAGATGGAAATGTGATAAAGGAAAATGTATAATAATTTTTTTTTTAAAAAAAAGTAGTAGTTCAGGATACCCTGTTGGAGAGTTCTGAGCACCTTTTTAACTTCATACTCTGTTTCCCCAAAAATAAGACATCCCTTGATAATAAGCCCAATCCGGCTTTTTTTTTTTTTTTTTTTTTTGATTTATATGCCGCCCTTCTCTGGAGACTCACGACGGCTTACAATGCGTTAAGCAATAGCCTTCATCCTTTTGTATATTTATACAAAGTCAGCTTATTGCCCCCACAAACTGGGTCCTCAATTTACCTACCTTAGAAAGGATGGAAGGCTGAGTCAACCTTGAGCCTTGGCGAGATTCGAACTTGCAGTAATTGCAGGCAGCTGAATGTTAATAACAGGCTATTAGTCTGCTGCGCCACCAGGCTCTTATTTTGCGTGCATGCGCTAAAATAAGCCTCCCCCTGAAAATAAGCCCTCCCCAAAAATATTTAAATGCAGAGCTGGAAATCAGGTAAGACGGCAAGAGGAGCCCCATCTTTCTCCACGTGCCCCAAAATAACAAGACCTCCCTGAAAATAAGGCCAAGTGCTTATTTCGGGGTTCAAAAAAATATAAGACAGGGTCTTATTTTCGGGGAAACACGGTAGGTGCTACTGAAGTCCCACATCCTTCCTCTTCCTTGAAGGTCTGCAACCAGGCCCCGCAGCGCCAGGGAACACGGGATCACCCGGCAGTGGGGACGGAGAGGGAGAAGGGGGTGATCGCTAGCAGAGATGGGAGAGTGTGAGGTTGATGCTTCTGGGACCAGGGGAGCCGGGAAGTGTCTGGGTCCAGCTCCCCCAGCCTCTCTTCCTCTCACAACCACATGTGAAAAATTGTTTCATTGAATTCACTGGAATGCACATTTAAGTACACATTTACAGAATCAAGCTGTACTTCAATTAAAACATATTCTGGCATATAGTTTGCATAAGGTGGTTACATTATGATATTGTTCCAGAATTGTATTGCTATACTAGCCGTTTATAAATTACTGAGCAGGACTACAGTACCTTTGTTAATATTATACTTTCATTTATGTTCACATACCTCTAATGCAGTGTTTCTCAACCTTGGTAGCTTGAAGATGGGTGGACTTCAACTCCCAGAATCCCCCAGCCAGCAGCACTGGCTGGGGGATTCTGGGAGTTTATTTATTTATTTATTCTATTTTATTTGTATACCGCCCTTCTCCAGCAGGACTCAGGGCGGTGAACAGCCACGGTAAAACACAACATATAAAATTTAAAAGCAGTTTAAAAGACATTAAATAATTTTGGCCATCAATTTAAAACAACCCAGTTAAAACCAATTACAAATTAAAACCGAAAGGATGGGATCAAGCCAGCCCGGCTACATGAAATAGATGTGTTTTCAGGGCCCGCCGAAAAGTCCGGAGGTCTGGTATCGTGCGTATCTCTGGGGGTAGGTCATTCCAGAGGGCAGGTGCCGCCACAGAGAAGGCTCTCCCCCTGGGGGTCGCCAGCCGACATTGTCTGGCCAACAGCACCCTGAGGAGGCCCTCTCTGTGGGAGCGAACTGGCCGGTGGGAGGCTATTGGCGGCAGAAGACGGTCTCGTAGATACCCCGGCCCTAAGCCATGGAGCGCTTTAAAGGTGGTCACCAACACCCATCTTCAAGCTTCCAAGGTTGAGAAACACTGCTCTAGTGGCTTCATAAGAAATTGTTTTTATAAAGACACTCCATTCTAAATCATTACAAACCTGAAACAGTTGTGGCAAACAATGCTTAGCAAAGATCATGTGAATTCTTTTTTTTTTTCTCTTTCAGTTTTTGCTTGACGAAGGCCTCCCAAATTGTGTAACATTTCCCATGGATCTGGGCCAGCTTCCGAAGTAGTTCAAGCCTGCCTCCACATCATTTCATCTCTCCTTCCGGCTTCCAGCCATCCATGTTTTTCATCTGCAATTCTCTTGGGCCTCTTAGGAGTTGGTCACGGCCACCCAGTCACGGCCACCCACGCCAACCCAGCCAGACATTAGGGCAGAGAACTGGTTGTTAAATTATTTGAATCTCACCAGTTTATACCTCTGAAAAAGTGTGCTTACAGCCTATTCTTCTAAGTTCCTGGCCCAAACTCTGGAAATCATTCTGCACAGAGAGTATACTTTTTGAGGACAGATCATTTGTGTCAAGATGTAGAAGAGCATCAACATTATACTTCCTTACTCAGGGGTGGGCTGCTGGGGGTTCCAAGGGGTTCGGGAGAAACTCTAGCTAAGATTCTGTGCAGTTCGGAGAACCCCCAAATCCCAGTCCTGGCTGGCCCCATCTGTCCCACCCCTCCCTTCCCAGGAGTCCCCACGCGGCCTGTTTTGGATGCAGGCAAGTGCAGGGCGTGCGCGGAGGCTCGGGGAGGGTGAAAAACAGGCCTACCAGAAGTTCGGGAAGAGTGCCCTCCAGAGGGCCTCCAGAGCCTGGGGAGGCCATTTTCGCCCTCCTGGAAGCTCAAGGAAAACCTCCGGAGCCTGGGGAGGGCAAAAACGCCCACGCCCCCCCGCCATGGTGCAGGATGTCACTGCGTTTTTGTATTTACCAGCTGAGCTCATATTTCTGGACTGTCAGACTTTCCGTAGCTTGCCAAGTTTGTTATCAATAAGCTAACTACGCATGTCTGTATTCCTTTCTTTCTACTTCACACTTTCCTGCCAAGAAGTCCGACCACAGAGAGGTGGCCAGCAGGAACGTTGCCAAAATGTAATTATTTAGATTAGTAAGATGTTTTATTTTCTTTATAACAAATAAATGAGTTTATTCTTAGAAGAAATATCTTTGGGGTTTATTTTCTTGCAAAGGTATACACAAGGAAAATGCCACGATCCACGTCTCTAAATCAAGGTGCGATTACCCAAAAGCAGAATGGGATTAATTAGCACCCTGACACAGGTGGCCGACTAGGCCATGCCCATTATGGCCACAGCTACCCAGCCCTTGCTAAAGGGCTAGAGAGAGAACCCCTTGCTAAAATTTTTGAAGCCCACCCCGTCCTTACTGACATTCTTGCCTATCTTAAAAATACGCCTCTTGTCTCTGCTGGCAGTAGCACCTGGCAGACACCTGAGCTCTTTCAAAACCTCTGCATCCTTTCCTAAATTGATATCCCTTACCATTGAATCACCAACCAGAAGGTGGCTTCTCTTTTTAAATACCTTGCTCTTCTTGCGTGACTGATGTGTAATACCCGATTCACAACTTTCCCCTATCCAAAATTAGCTCTTCATCTCGGACCACGATCTCCTGCTCACTTGAATTATCAAGGTCCCTCAAGATGGGATATCTCGCCCCTCCTCTAAAAATTTACATGAAACCTCTGAATGAGGTTATTCACCAGAATGGGGTTTGGTGTCATCAGTATGCTGACGATACCCAATTTTACAGAACACTTCCACTTGTGGTGCACATTGTACAAATGCAGTTTGAGGGATTTGCTTATCCTAATTAATTGTGTTGTGCAAATGAAGTGAAATGATTATCTTGAAAGGCAGCTGGAACGTATTATACTGTAATCAAGATTGTGCAATAAGAAGAAGAAAGACAGAAGTTGGAGCTGCTCTCTCAACTAGAGTTGGCTTCTAGATGCTTGCTAAGAAAGGATTTTTCAAAATGACCCTCAGATCATTAATATTCCATATACAGTATATTCATATGCAGTATATTAACAGACTCTGACGCTAAGGAGCAGGGGTGAAATCCAGCAGGTTCTGACAGGTTCTGGAGAACCGGTAGCGGAAATTTTGAGTAGTTTGGAGAACTGGCAAATATCACCTCTAGCTGGCCCCAGAGTGGGGTGGGAATGGAAATTTTGCAATATCCTTCCCTTGCCACACCCACCAGGCCATGCCTACCAAACCAAGCCAAACCACAGCACACCCACCAAGCCACGCCCACAAAACTGGTAGTAAAAAAATGTGGATTTCACCACTTCTAAGGAGTTAGATGTTCTACTCCCCCTCCACACCTGAAAAGTTCCAACTGCCACTTGCCTCACATTCCGTTACCTCAGGTCAAACTAGCAGATGTTCCACTCCTTCACTCAGGAGCAGTCTGGGGCTCCTTACAGTACTAAATGTCACTTCCTCACCAAAATGTGTACTCCTTCCACCTATGGAACTGCTTCCGGACTCAAGGCGGTGGGAGAGATATTCCCTTATGTGTTTCAATCACCGACCACCACTGAACCAATGGATTGTGAACCGAATTTCTCCTGCATAGTGTCCCAGCCCCAACTCACTTCTTATACTGACCTCCGCAGTTCAAATGAATTTGTTCCTTCTACTGTAACACCAGTTAAAGGGAAAAGGGGGGGGGAAACGCAGGAAAAGATTTACAGATGCAATTAGGAAAACACAAGTAAGGGAAGCTGCAAAAAAAAGTATTGTCGAAATCATCCCAAAGTCAATAGAGAGGCTGTAAAAAAGTATGCATCTAATAAACCAGGGGTGAAGTCCAACAGGTTCTGACAGGTTCTGAAGAACAGGTAGCAGATATCTTGAGCAATTCAGAGAACTGGTAGCGGAAATTTTGAGTAGTTCGGAGAACCGGTAGCGGAAATTTTGAGTAGTTCGGAGAACCGGCAAATACCACCTCTGGCTGGCCCCAGAGTGGGGTGGGAATGGAGATTTTGCAGTATCCTTCCCTCAGGAATAGGTAGGGAATGGGGATTTTGCAGTAACCTTCCTCTGCCACGCCCATCAAGCCACACCACACCCACCAAGCCACGCCCATTCAAAGTGCAGGGGCAGGTCTACCACAGGATAGGGAGTATCATGGCGGGGCCTCAGCTGAAGCCTTCATTTCTCCAGATATACTTTGTTGGTGATGATGACAATGAGAGGGATATATATATATATACAGCATGTTAAGTAAGTTAGTTAAAATGTTTAAAATTCTGGTTAAAATCCTAGCTTAAAATCTTCCAAAAATCTTTACAGAGCACTCTGCAAGGTCCTTTAAAACCTTAGCTAAAATCCTACCAGTACCTTAAAAGTTTTTTTCTTTCTAGCAACGTTTCGACAGGCTCACAACCCTGTCATCTTCAGGCTCTTGTTTGCTTCTAAACTAAACAAGAGCCTGAAGATGACAGGGTTGTGAGCCTGTTCTGAGCCTGTCGAAACGTTGCTAGAAAGAAAAACTTTTAAGGTACTGGTAGGATTTTAGCTAAGGTTTTAAAGGACCTTGCAGAGTGTTCTGTAAGGATTTTTGGAAGTTTTTAAGCTAGGATTTTAACCAGAATTTTAAACATTTTAACGAACTTATTTAACATGATGCGGGAAAACACCCGAGATTTTAATTTTTTGCATATATATATATATATATATATATATATATATATATATATATATATATATATTTTCGACGAAGTCTCATTCGTCATCTTCAGGCTGGTGTTCTCGGCTTCGTGCTTCCAGGAGCATTGCAATGCAATGCAATGCTCCTGGAAGCACGAAGCCGAGAACACCAGCCTGGAGATGACGAATGAGACTTCGTCGAAACGTCGCCAAGACACTTCCAATTTTACGTGGGAGAAGACCCGAATAACCAAAGACCTACATATATATATATATATATATATATATATATATAATTAAATAATACATTTAAATTAATAAACATTAAATATTATAATCATATTAAACTTTACAATTAAAAATATAAAAGCAAATACAAACTAAAAATAACCAAAAAGAAAAGATATCTGTGAACAATGGACTCAGAAGTTAATTTTGCTATCATAGATAGTATGTGTTAATCATGTTATGGAAGAGAAACAAGTTCTACTAGATAAGACCAAGATTGATTTGAGTGTGGATTTAAAAATGACAAGCTACACGAGCGAACTGGACAAAGATGAAGTACTAGATCCACCCATAAAACCAGCTATCGTAATTATTAAAAGGGACATAAAAGGAACAAACCAGAAGAGTGACTTGGATAATTTGCCTTTACAAAAGAGATCTGTTAAAGCATGGAAGGATGTTTAAGGGAAGGGATAAAGGACAAAGGAAAATAAATCAATGTTCAATCGAATATCCTACTGTATTCCCGACCTAGAGTGTTTTTGTGAGGGATGAGTTTTGACTTAAACCAATGGAGAACAAAATGCAGGTGAGCTGAGAAGCAACTGGATGTGATGATGTTGGTGTAGGAGTGAGACGGAAGGTCAGATGCATTGTTTGAGAAACTAGAACAACCTGATGCAGCCTAAGGCAAGTAGAAGAATTACTGCAGGTTCCAATCTGGGCTGGTCACCAGAGACCAGAGGTTTAGTCTACCGAGTTTTCGGACTCATGTTGGAATCTATCCTCGAGGAACTTCTCTCTCACCAGAATGTATGCACAGGTGGCGCAGTGGTTAGAGTGCAGTACTGCAGGCTACTTCAGCTGACTGCTAGCTGCCGTTCAGCAGATCGAATCTCACTGGCTCAAGATTGACTCAGCCTTCCATCCTTCCAAAGTGAGTAAAATGAGGACCCAGATTGTTGGGGACAAGAAGCTAACTCTGTAAACCACTTAGAGAGGGCTGTGAAGCACTATGAAGCAGTATATAAGTTTAAGTGCTATTGCTATTGCTATTGCTATTGCTATTGCTATTGCTATTGCTATTGCTAGCTATTGCTATGTATGCTATGTGCTAACTACCAGATTGAAAGAACACAAGCAAGCAGTCAGACAAGGAGATCTGAACTCACTGCTATCCTCACATTGCAATGAACAAGGACATACATTCAATTTTGCAGCTATTAAAATTGTTAGCAGAGCAGGTACAAAAATAGCCAGGGAAATAATTGAAGCCTGGAAGACAGGCTTCCTTGTCAGTTAACAAGAGTCCTAATTTACCACCAGCTTATCATATACTTGGGAAACAATGACTTGGCAGCATAAGGAAACAACAATCAATGGCTTAATTGAATTCGGTTTTAATTGGGTTGTTTTTAATATCTTGGGCCGAAATTATTTAATTGTTTTTTAAATTGTTTTTAAATTTTATATGCAATGTTTTATCTTGGCTGTACACCGCCCTGAGTCCCGCAGGAGAAGGGCGGTATAGAAATAAAATAAAATAAAATAAAATAAAATAAAATAAAATAAAATAAAATAAAATAAAATAAAATAAAATAAAATAAAATAAAATAAAATAAAATAAAATAAAATAAAGAAATAAAATAGCAGCCATCAACACACCAGTCAACAACTAAAAAGCCATATACCACCATAGCCCAAAGACCACATTCTGTTGAGAGAGAAGTTCCCCAGGGATGGGCTCCAGTATGAATCCAAAAGCTCTGAAGACTAGCCCTTTGGTCCCAGTGACCGACCCATATTTGTTCCTGCAACATTATCCTGGGACATGTATATTTGCCTTCATTTATGAGAAGAGTTATTGTTCTCCAGAAGTAGGACTCATGAAGAGATGTAGTGGAAGAACAGGAGTTGTATTAGAATTGGAGAAGAGTGTATAGTAAACAGTGAGTACTGGCTTTTGAGTACTTGTAGGTGTGTTACCTAGAGGTCAGGTAACACACCTGTTGTCTCTGCAATTTTGGAGCCCACTGACCTGTGTATACGAAAAAGAACCCATGACAAAAACTTAGTGAGTGATAAATTATGAAAACAATGATAACTGCCAGGTTCACACAAATTCCCTTAATATAGTTCATTAAAGCACAATAGATGCATTCACACAACTTAATTCACCAGTTTGCTTTTTACTGTATTTTGATATGTTAAAATCTGCACTGCCACACTGTTTAAATGCACACTTGATAACCAGGTTCTGGGCATTGTATAAACCCTTGAAACCCATTGTATAAACCCAGGAGCCCTTGAACTGGTACTGCTTCAAAAGAGACAAAATTATCTTTATACATTTTTGCCAATCTTGCCGGTACAAAATGCCATCTATAAAACATTTTAAACAGATTTTCATTATATGCAGTTGACATAGTCAATTTAATATTTTAATATAGTTTCTGCCATTTATCTAATTCTATTGCATATCCAAAAATTTTAGCCCAGGCTAAGTGATATGCTAAATGTTGGAAGTGTAATCAATCATCCGGTTCCTATTACCATATGTGGTGGACATGCCCAAAAGCTAAAATATATTGGATGAAAATACATGCTTGGCTGGAAAAAATGACAAAGCAACATATAGACTTGAAACCAGAGATATTTTTGTTGGGCATTCTACCAGAAAAATATGATAGAAAGACTACATATCTGGTCTTGCATATACTAACTGCAACTAGAATTGTATTTGCGCAACAGTGGAAAAATGATGAGACTCTGTCTGAGGGGAATGTGATTAAGAAAATATTAGAATGCTCAGAAATGGATAGACTAATGCTTAATATTAAGGATAAAGAAAAAACTGATTTTTTTTGATATGGGACATATTTTATCAATGGCTAGGCAATAGAAACAGAAGTTAGAAAGGTGGAGATATAAAAGGAGGAAATGCTAAAGTGGAGAGTTGTTAAAGAAGATGATGTTAAGCATTATTGTTATTATATTATCATATTATTATATTATCAATATTACAGTGATAAATACCACAACAAATACGTGTATCATGATAGTTTAAAAATAACTGTACCTGGACGACACACTGTTTGATGAAAATTGAATGTTATATAAATAAAACATTTAAAAAGAGAGAGAGAGAGAGAGAGAGAGATAAAATTATATTTTCCAAGTGGTTCACTAAGTGATAAGTAGCAGTCAACTGGATCCGTGTGGGATTTTCATTCTCACTATCGTTGGGAAGCCATGTGGTGTAATGGTTAAAGTGCTTAATTAGGAGCAGAAAAACCCTACGTGACCCACAGCTTGTCCCAATCACTCTTTCTTGGGTCAAAACAAAAGAATCGAGCAGTTTTGCAACTTCCTCTTGTTTCCGATTGGATGGAATAGTGCAAAAAGACATACCTTTCTGAAAGTCGTCTCTGAAATGCCAGTCCCAAGTAGCCGCCACATGCTTCCCATCACAGGAAGTGGAAAAGGCCCCGGTGGGTAGCGTTTGCGTGACCAGATCTGTTTCAGATAGGAAAGAATCTGGCGTGGAATCCAAAGGATCAGAAGGAACAGTGGTTTCAACATCCTTCTGCTTTCCCTGTCTGTTGTAGGACGTGTACCTGGTACGCTTTTCTCTGAGGACTCTTTTCTTTCTTCAGAGATGCTTGTTGTTTTGATGTCTTTGCTACCACACCCTGTTATATTGTCTCCTATTTAAATACCTATTGAAATCAGGACCAGGCTGTTTGGATGATGATCCATGGACGGGCAACCTCTTCTTTTAAATAACTTCCGCGGCTCTTTATTCCCCCTGCCTGCTATCAACATCTACTAAATTTGCCTTTATAGCAATAGCACTTAGACTTAACAGTGCTTTACAGCCTTCTCCAAGCCCTTTACGGAGTCAGCATAGTGCCCTCCCCCCCCCCAAAAAAAATACCCTGGCTCCTCATTTAACCCACCTCAGAAGAATGGAAGACTGAGTCAATCTTATGCCGGTGAAATTCAAACTGCTGAACTGCTGGCAACCGGCAGTCAACAGAAGTAGCCGCTTGTGCATTCTAGCCACTGCGCCAACACAGCTCTTTACATTTAAAAACTCATAAAACTTCTTTTGTCATTCTCAACATTGAGATTAAGATATATCTGTGGATCAGCAGTAGTAGTCATTTCCTTGACTTTTTTTTCCTTGTTTTTTTACATGTTGAAAGAAGTTTTCTTTGTTATTTTTCACTTTTGTAGCAAGCCTTAGTTCAATTTGGGGTTTAGCATTCTTCACTTCATCTTTTCAGACTCGGGCTAATTGCTGATATTCTGCCTTAATTATGTGGCCCTCATTCCACTTTTTATACTTGTCCTTTTTGTCTTTCAATTTGTCAGAGAGTTCTTTATGCAGCCATGCTAGTCTTTTTTTTTTTTTTTAATTTGATTTATATGCCGCCCTTCTCCGGAGACTCAATCACAATGCTTTTAGTCTGCTGCGCCACCAGGCCCAGTAGTTTCTTCTGAGAGCTGTTATTTTTCTTCTTCATTGGTATTGTGCTAGACTGGGCTTTTATAATTTCACTTTTCAAAGTTTCCCAAGCTTCTTGGGTTGTTTTCCCCTTGAGGATTCTCATCCATGGAATTCTTCCCAAGCTCTCTCTAAGTTTATTGAAATTAGTTCTCTTAAAATCCAAGATTCTGTACAGGGGTGGGGATTATTGGGGAATACATTAAGACAGAAGCTTGTCCATCCCAAGGATAAGAGCCCTGGTGACACAGCAGACTAAAGCACTGTTATTAACATCAGCTGCCTGCAATTACTGCAAGTTCAAATCTCACCAGGCTCAAGGCTGACTCAGCCTTCCATCCTTTCTAAGGTACATAAAATGAGGACCCAGATTGTGGGGGCAATAAACTGACTTTGTATAAAATATATAAAAGTATGAAGGCTATTGCTTAACGCATTGTAAGCCGCCCTGAGTCTCCGGAGAAGGGCAGCATATAAATCAAATTTTAAAAAATAAATAAATTTTTTAAAAAAAACACCCAGACACAAATTGAGCAACATGGTATATGCTGTCAGGTTTCGAGGTCATCTCAAATAAATTGCATTTCAAACAAAGTCTTTGCAATACAATGCACTGAGACATCTGCAAAAGTGTACATTGGGGAAATAAAACAACCACATCATAAATGCATGACGCAACATAGGAGAATAAACCTATCAAGACTAGATTCAACAGTCCATCTACATTTAAAAGACAAATGCCACTCTTTTGAAGACAGCAAAGCCCACATTTTGGACAGAGAGGACCGCTGGTTTGAAAGAGAGGTCAAAGAGGCCATCTATGTCAAATTGAACAACCCTCTCTCAACAGAGGGAGAGGGATACAACATCATCTATCTCCAATCTACAACACAGTCCTTTCAGTAGGCTCCACACATATTTGTACCACTCAGATGACCCTGAGGACACAGACCAACCTCCAAGTGGCCTCTATTACTCTCTAAAACAATGCAAATGACCATCAGTCTGTGAGGAACAGTAGTAAAATCCAATTTTTTTTACTACCGGTTCTGTGGGCGTGGCTTGGTGAGCATAGTGTGGCTTGGTGGGTGTGGCAGAAGAAGGATACTGCAAAATCCCCATTCCCTCCCCAGTCCTGGGGGAAGGATATTGCAAAATCTCCATTGCCATCCCACTCTGGGACCACCCAGAGGTGGTATTTGCCAGTTCTCCGAACTACTCAAAATTTCCGCTACCAATTCTTCAGAACCTGTCAGAACCTGCTGGATTTCACCCCTGGCAAGGAATATAAATCCTTCCATTCCCCACCATCCAGTCAAAGCTAAAGAAGCTTCTTGGGTGAGAAGCAAAACATCTTCAAGGAAAAACCAGAAAGTCCAGTTGCCTCTTGAAAAAGCACCTTCGGAACAATTAGTTCTAGGTTGTTTCTCTCTTTGGTTAGTTTCCATCCATTGCTTCTTGTCTTGCCTTCGGATGCTCTGGAGAATAGGATACCCCCTCTTAGGCTAAGGCAGCCTCTTAGATATTGGAACACTGCTATCATGTCTCCCCTAGTCCTTATTTTCATTAGACTAGACATACCCAATTCCTGCAACCATTCTTCGTATGTTTTAGCCTCCAATTCCCTGATCATTCTTGTTGCTGCACAAAGAGGTGAAGGAAGCCACCCATCCTAGAAGAATGAAATATTTTGAGAAATATTAAAAAGGCAGGATAAAATATTTCCCCTAGAAGAGAAATAAAAATCCTAAGGGAGACAGAAACTCACAGCTGCAGCAGATAGGACCTAGTTATCTTCGAGACCGCCTGCTGCTACCGACGGCCTCCCATCGACCTGTGCGCTCCCACAGAGAGGGCCTCCCGGGGGTGCCATCAGCCAAACAATGTAGGCTGGTGACCCTCAGGGGGAGAGCCTTCTCTGTGGGGGCACCTACCCTCTGGAATCAGCTGCCCCCAGAGATAAGGAGAATCCAAGACCTCAGTGCCTTCCGCCGTGCCCTTAAAACCTTCTTTTTCCAGCAAGCCCGGCTGGCCTAACACTTTTAAAAATGTTTTTAATTGTCTGTTATTGTTTTTAATCATGGGGCAAAATTTATATATATCTTTTTAATTGTATTTTAATGTTTATGTTTTTCCTTGGCTGTTCACCGCCCTGAGTCCTCAGGGAGAAGGGCGGTTTACAAATTTAAAAATAAAATAAAAATAAATAAATAAAATATTTGGTGCCCATTAAGAAAGACTGGGCCAGCCTATCTACAAGACAAAAAGCCTTCAGCCTCAGGGCGATGGGATTAGCCCTCACTCAAGATCCAAACCAGGACAAAGCCATTAAGACACAATAGAAATTGCCCAACAGCCTTTCAAAACAGAACCTTCTTCATTACATCATCACCCAGCAAACTTCAACCAAGCTTGTTTGGTGATCGTGCATTTCGCGCACGTGCACAGTTTTAACAAAACTGATTTTCCATGTTACTTCTGGGGAGTAACACAGTTCAGGCACGTCAATTTGCATACTGAGCAAATAGATCAACAGATGATGCTGTTAATATGGCTCTGCACTACACCCTACAACATCTTGAATCTCCAAAGAACTACGCAAGAGTCCTCTTTGTAGACTTTAGTTCAGCATTCAATACCGTCATTCCAAACCAGTGGTGGATTGCCCCCGGTTCGCACCAGTTCTATAGAACCAGTAGTAAAGTCGGTGGGAGGCTCTGCCCACCAACCCTGACGTCATCAAAATGATTTTGCGCCTGCACAGAAGAGCTCGCGGCCCCATTGCGAACTGATAGTAAAGATAAGTAGAACCAACCCTGTTCCAGACACACTTCTAACTAAGCTAAACCAGCTACAGGTACCTGAACACACTTGTAAGTGGATCATAAACTTCCTAACAAACAGGAAGCAGCAGGTGAAGCTAAGCAGAATCACATCAGATACCTGTACAATTAGCACAGCCCCCCCCCCAAGGCTGTGTGCTCTCCCCACTTCTCTTCTCTCTATATACCAATGACTGCGTCTCAGACGATCCGTCTGTTAAACTATTGAAGTTTGCAGATGACACAACAGTGATCGGTCTCATTCAAGACAATGATGAATCCGCATATAGACGGGAGGTTGAACAACTAGCCTCGTGGTGTGTGACTAGAACAATCTGGAACTGAACACGCTCAAAACCGTAGAAATTGTGTTAGATTTTAGGAGAAACCCTTCCATACTTCCACTTTTCCCAATACTAGACAACACAATATCAACAGTAGAGACCTTCAAATTTCTAGGTTCTACCATATCGTAAGATCTAAAATGGACAGCTAACATCAAAAACGTCATCAAAAAAGCACAACAAAGAATGTTGTTTCTGCGCCAACTCAGAAAGCTCAAACTGCCCAAGGAGCTGCTGATCCACTTCTACAGAGGAACTATTGAGTCTGTCATCTGCACCTCTATAACTGTCTGGTTTGGTTCTGCAACCCAACAAGACAGACACAGACTTCAGAGGATAATTAGAACTGCAGAAAAAACCATTGCTACCAACCTGCCTTCCATTGAGGACCTGTATACTGCATGAGTCAAAAAGAGGGCTGTGAAAATATTTACAGACCCCTCACATCCTGGTCATAAACTGTTTCAACTCCTACCCTCAAAATGACACTATAAAGCACTGAGCACCAGAACAACTAGACACAAGAACAGTTTTTTCCTGAACAGCATCACTCTGTTAACACTGTCCCTCAACACTGTCAAACTATTTACTAAGTCTGCACTATTATTAATCTTCTCATCGTTCCCACCATCCTTCCATTTATGACTGTATGACTGTAATTTTGTTGCTTGTATCCTTACAATTTATATTGATATTGTTTCCTGATTGCTTATTTCTACCCTATGACTATCATTAAGTGTTGTACCTTATGATTCTTGATGAACGTATCTTTTCTTTTATGTACACTGAGAGCATATGCAATCACACTTGGCCAACAAAAAAATTCTATTCTGTTCTATTCTATTCTATTCTATTCTATTCTATTCTATTCTATCTGCTCTGCCGCGCGAATCATCTGAGAGGATAAAAGTAAGTAAAGCATAGCGGCGGGTGGGTGGGCCCACCTGATCATCGGAGTGAACTGGTTCTTTCCCAGCTGATCGTCAGAGCTACCAGTTTGCCCAAATCGGTCCGAATTGGCTGAATCCCACCCCTGACTACGACCCAGTGGTGAAATTCAATTTTTTTTACTACCGGTTCTATGGGCGTGGCTTGGTGGGCGTGGCTTGGTGGGCGTGGCAGGGAAGGATACTGCAAAATCTCCATTCCTACCCCACTCCAGGGGAAGGATATTGCAAAATCTCCATTCCCACCCCCTCTGGGACCAGCCAGAGGTGGTATTTGCCAGTTCTCTGGACTACTCAAAATTTCTGCTACCAGTTCTCCAGAAACTGTCAGAACCTGCTGGATTTCACCCTTGCTATGACCCCTGCATAGCCCCATGGGGGTCTGACAGCAGCCAATAAAGTACATGTTCTTGCACAGGAACAGGAAGTTCAAGTGCAAAGCCCAAGATTAGGTATAAATACCCCCCACTCTCAACTCCATGTGGTCAGCTACCCAAAACCCATGTGCTTAGTCATTCTGCTTCATCAATAAACCATCTTTCCAATCAGCCTCCATGTTTCCAGTCCTTTTCTCCCAGTTTGGAACTGAACTAGGTGGATATTTCTTCCAACAGGGGAAAGAAGGAAGACAGAGCAAAGGTAGCTGCTTGCTCTAATATTTTTATTTATTATATTTGTTTGTTTGTTTGTTTGTTTGTTTGTTTGTTTATTTATTTATTTAAATTTCTATACCACCCTACTCCCGAAGGACTCAGGGCGGTGAACAGCCACAGGATAAAACACATAAATACAAAAATTTAAAATAGAATAAAAACGAATTAAATAATTTGGCTGAACAAATTTAAAATATCTCATAATTTAAAAACAAATTAAAATTTACATTTAAAAAGGGGAGAAGATTTAGGCCAGGCCAGCTTGATGAAATAAAAAAGTCTTAAGCGCACGACGGAAGGTGCGCAGATCCGGGATCCTCCGTATCTCCGGGGGGAGCTCGTTCCAGATACTAGGTGCCCCCACAGAGAAGGGTCTCCCTCTAGGGGCCACCAGTCGACATTGTTTGGCCGACGGCACCCGGAGGAGCCCCTCTCTATGGGAGCATACTGGCCGGTGGGAGGCTATTGGTGGTAGCAGGCGGTCCCGTAGATAACCAGGTAACCCACCTCTGATGAGTAATTAATAAAAGCTAATAATAATGTTCTGTTCTATATCACTACAATATGATTTGATACTCTCTCTGTCAGCTTTGGGAGCTATATTAACCCTGGAAGCTTCCATGCTGTTACCTTCTTGGAAAAGTAGGAGGGGAGATTTAGTAGAAAGAGATTGTACTTAGAGATAATAGCATTCTTCTTTTTGGTCAAGGTCAGGGTGTTCCTGCATCTGGAGGAGGAGGAGTTGCAGTGGTGGCTCAAGTTGGGATGGAGGATGATTGTTTGTTTGTTTGTTTGTTTGTTTGTTTGTTTGTTTTATTTGATTTGTATACTGCCCTACTCCCGAAGGACTCAGGACTCAGGGCAGTGAACAGCCACAAAATAAAAACACATAAGTACAAAATTTAAAAACAGGATAAAACTGAATTAAATAATTTGGCTGAAGACAGATTTAAAACACCCCAATAAATTAAAACCAATTTAAAATTTGTATTTTAAAAGGGAAAAAAAGGGAAAAATTAGGCCAGGCCAGCCTGATAGAATAAAAAGGTTTTAAGAGCACGGCAGAAGATGCGTAGATCCGGGATCCTCCGTATCTCCGGGGGGAAGCTCATTCCAGATAGTAGGTGCCCCCACAGAGAAGGCTTTCCCCCTGGGGGCCACCAGTCAACATTGTTTGGCCGACGGCACCCGGAAGAGCCCCTCTCTATGAGAGCGTACTGGCCGGTGGGAGGCTACTGGTGGCAGCAGGCGGTCTTGTAGATAACCAGGTCCTAATCCATGGAGCGCTCTAAAGGTGGTAACCAAGACCTTGAAGCACACACGGAAGACCACCGGGAGCCAGTGCAGCTCACGCAGGAGAGCTGTTACATGGGAACGCCATGTCGCTCCCATAACCACCCACGCGACTGCACTCTGTGCCAATTGGAGCCTCCGGATGCTCCTCAAGGGGAGCCCCATGTGGAGAGCGTTGCAGTAGTCCAGGTGGGAAGAGACGAGGGCATGAGTGACCGTGCGTAATGAGTCCCAATCCAGAAAGGGACACAGCTGGCAAATCAGATGAACCTGATGAAAAATCCTCCCAGTCACGGCCGTCAGATGCTCTTCTAAAGACAGCCGTGAATCCAGGAGGACGCCCAAGTTGCGAGCCCTCTCCATGGGGGCCAGCGATTCGCCCCCAATAGTCAGTGATGGCACCAACTGATTATATCGGGACGTCGGAAACCACAGCCACTCGGTCTTGGATGGGTTGAGCCTGAGCCTGTTTCTCCCCATACAGATCCACACAGCCTCCAGGCACCGGGACATCACTTCAAGGGCATTGTTGGGGTGGTCCGGGGTGGAGATGTATAGCTGAGTATCGTCAGCGTACTGATGGTACTTCACCCCGAAACCACGGATGATCTCGCCTAGCGGCTTTACATAAATGTTGAACAGAAGGGGCGAGAGGACCGACCCTTGTGGCACCCCACATATGAGGCACCTCAGGGTCGACCTCTGCCCCCCTGCCAACACAGACTGCAACGGGTCAGAGAGAAAGGAGGAGAACCACTGCAATACAGTGCCCCCCACCCCACCCCATTGGGCCATGTGATGGACTGATGGGTGCAGGGGCTGGATTTGGGGTTTTGATTTATTGAGGGAAAACCCAGAATTCTCAGGTTCAGGTTTTCCCAGATGTGCCAGTATACCTATTCCAATAAATGAAAGATTTGAGATGATGCTTGTCTTGGAGTCTTTAATTGGAGTTGGGTTGTTCTGGAACACTGACACACCAGTGGTGGGTTTCAAAATTTTTTACTACCAGTTCTGTGGGTGTGGCTTAGTGGGAGTGGCATGGCATGGTGGGCGTGGTTTGGTGGTCATGGGAGGGGAAGGATCCTGTAAAATCTCCATTCCATCCCCACTCCAGGGGAAGGTTGTTGCAGAATCCCCATTTCCTCCAAATCAGCTGGGACTCGGGAGGCAGAGAATAGATGGGGGCGGGGCCAGTCAGAATTATTACTACCGGTTCTCCGAACTACTCAAAATTTCCGCTACCAGTTCTCCAGAACTGGTCAGAACCTGCTGAAACCCACCTCTGTGACACACTCCATGTCTTTGATGCTAAACTCTATTGCTACTCTTTAAGGGTCCATATCAATGTATGTCAACCTTGGAGGCTTTAAGATTCATAGACTTCAATTCCCAGAATTCCACAGTTGGGATTGAGGGCTATGAAATTCTGGGAGTTGAAGTCCACCCATCTTAAAGCTGCCAAGATTGAGTTGAGTAACACCCATCTATGTTCTTATTCAGCAGATTTCAATGGGTGTTTCTACTCCATTGTAGCCTTCAATGGCCTGCAGGCAGACTTAGTTTAATTGTTTCCCTGCCAAACTACATTATAGGTAGTCCTCAATTTACGACCATAATTGAGGCCAACATTTCTGTGAGATATTTGTCGAGTGAGTTTTGCCCTACTTTACAACCGTTTTTGCCACAGTTGTTAATCACTGGAGTTGTTAAATTAATAACAAGGCTGTTCAGTGAATGTGTCATTCCCATTGACTTGAAGGTTGCAAAAGGGGATCACATTTATTTATTTATTTTTATTTATTTTTCAGATTTCTATACCGCCCTTCTCCTTTTGGACTCAGGGCAGTGAACAGCCAAATATAAAACATTCGTACACAAAAGTTAAAATAGATTTAAAATAATTAAATAAAATTTGGCCCATAATTTAAAACATTTCAATTAAAATCAATATCAAATTTTAAAACCAACCTTAAAATCAGGACAGCCCGGCTAACTGAAAAAAATAGGTTTTAAGGGCCCGACGAAAAGTCCGGAGGTCTGGGATCACTCGTATCTCTGGGGGTAGATTGTTCCAGACGGTAGGTGCCACCACAGAGAAGGCTCTCCCCCTGGGGGTCGGCAGCTGACATTGTCTGGCCGACGGCACCCTAAGGAGGCCCTCTCTGTGGGAGCGAACTGGCCGGTGGGAGGCAATTGGTGGCAGAAGGCGGTCCCGTAAGTACCCTGGCCCTAAGCCATGGAGTGCTTTAAAGGTGATCGCCAACACTTTGAAGCGCACCCGGAAGTCCACCGGAAGCCAATGCAGCTCGCACAGGAGAGGAGTCACATGGGAGCGCCCTGTCACTCCCATAATCCCCCGTGCGGCCGCATTCTGCACCAGTTGGAGCCTCCGGGTGCACCCCAAGGGGAGCCCCATGTAGAGAGTGTTACAATAGTCCAGACGAGAAGTGACGAGTGCTTGAGTGACCGTGCGTAGGGAGTCCCGATCCAGAAAGGGGCGCAACTGGCGTATCAGGCGAACCTGATAGAAAGCCCCCCTGGCCACGGCCAACATATGCTCTTCTAAAGACAGCCATGCATCCAGAAGGACGCCCAAGTTGCGGGCCCTTTCTGTGGGGGCCAATGATTCGCCCCCAATAACCAGCGATGGCACCAGCTGGCTATACCGGGACGCCAGCAGCCACAGCCACTCGATCTTGGAAGGGTTGAGTCGAAGCCTGTTTCTCCCCATCCAGACCCGCACAGGGACATCACTTCCAAGGCATCGTTGGGATGGTCTGGGGTGGAGATGTACAGCTGAGTATCATCAGCGTACTGATGGAACTCCACCCCAAAACCACGGATGATCTTTGCCAAGTGGCTTCACATAAATGTTGAACAGGAGGGGCGAGAGGACCGACCCTTGTGGCACCCCACAAACAAGGTGCCTCAGGGTTGACCGCTGTGCCCCTGTCAACACAGATTGCGACCGGTCGGAGAGATAGGAGGAGAACCACCGCAAGACAGTGGCCCCCACTCCCAGTCCCTCCAGCCGGCGCAACATGATACCATGGTCGATGTATCAAAAGCCGCTGAGAGATCTAACAGGACCAGGCTAGAGGAATAACCCCTACCCCAAGCCCTCCAGAGATCATCCACCAACGCGACCAATGCCGTTTCCGTGCTGTACCCAGGTCTGAAGCCTGACTGGAGCGGATCTAAATAGACAGCTTCATCCAGGTACTGGGGAAGCTGTCACGCCACCAAACTCTCAACATGACCCGGGGACAATGTAACCGTCATAAATATGAGCCAGTTGCCAAGCATATGAATTTTGATCACATAACCATGGGGGGAATACCGCAAAGGTCGTAAGTATGAAAAATGGTCATAACTCGCTTTTTTTCAGTGATGTTGTAAGTTTGAATGGTCACTAAATGAACTGTTGTAAGTCAAGGACTACCTGTTCTTTTCTCCTCTGCAATTTTTGCTTCCTACAAGGGGAAAATTCCTTTTCTTTTCTTGAGACAGAAGAATTTTTTCCATTCCCATCCCACTCTAGAGGAAGGATACTGTAAAATCTCCATTCCCTCCCCAATCCAGGGGAAGGTTACTGCAAAATCCCCATTTCCTCCCGATCAGCTGGGACTTGGGAGGCAGAGAATAGATGGGGTCGGGGCCAGTCAGAATTTTTATACCAGTTCTCCGAACTACTCAAAATTTCCACTACCAATTCTCCAGAACTGATCAGAACCGGCTGAAACCCACCTCTGATGAGTAGTTAATAAAAGCTAATAATAATGTTCTGTTCTATATCACTACAATATGATTTGATAGTCACTCTGTCAGCTTTGGGAGCTATATTAACCCCGGAAGCTTCCACGCTGCTACCTTCTTGGAAAAGTAGGAGGGGAGATTTAGTAGAAAGAGATTGTACTTAGAGATAATAGCATTCTTCTTTTTGGTCAAGGTCAGGGTGTTGCTGCATCTGGAGGAGGAGGAGTTGCAATGGTGGCTCAAGTTGGGACGGAGGATGATTGTTTGTTTGTTTGTTTGTTTGTTTGTTTGTTTGTTTGTTTTATTTGATTTTTATACCGCCCTACTCCCGAAGGACTCAGGACTCAGGGCAGTGAACAGCCACAAGATAAAAACACATAAGTACAAAATTTAAAAACAGGATAAAACCAAATTAAATTATTTGGCTGAAGACAAATTTAAAACACCCCAATAAATTAAAACCAATTTAAAATTTGTATTTTAAAAGGGGAAAAAAGGGAAAAATTAGGCCAGGCCAGCCTGATAGAATAAAAAGGTTTTAAGAGCGTGGCGGAAGGTGCGTAGATCCGAGATCCTCCTTATCTCCGGGGGGAGCTCATTCCAGATAGAAGGTGCCCCCACAGAGAAGGCTCTCCCCCTGGGGGCCGCCAGTTGACACTGTTTGGCCAACGGCACCCGGAGGAGCCCCTCTCTATGAGAGTGGGAGGCTACTGGTGGCAGCAGGCGGTCTCGTAGATAACCAGGTCCTAAGCCATGGAACGCTCTAAAGGTGGTAACCAAGACCTTGAAGCGCACACGGAAGACCACCGGGAGCTAGTGCAGCTCACGCAGGAGAGGTGTTACATGGGAACGCCATGTCGCTCCTATAACCACCCGCGCGGCCACACTCTGCGCCAGTTGGAGCCTCCGGGTGCTCCTCAAGGGGAACCCCATGTAGAGAGCGTTGCAGTAGTCCAGGCGGGAAGTGACAAGGGCATGAGTGACCATGCGTAACGAGTCCCGATCCAGAAAGGGACACAGCTGGCAAATCAGGTGAACCTGATGAAAAATCCTCCCGGTCACGGACGTCAGATGCTCTTCTAAAGACAGCCGTGAATCCAGGAGGACGCCCAAGTTGCGAGCCCTCTCCATGGGGGCCAGCGATTCGCCCCCAATAGTCAGTGATGGCACCAACTGACTATATTGGGACGTCGGAAACCACAGCCATTCGATCTTGGATGGGTTGAGCCTGAGCCTGTTTCTCCCCATACAGATCCACACAGCCTCCAAGCACTGGGACATCACTTCAAGGGCATTGTTGGGGTGGTCCGGGGTGGAGATGTACAGCTGAGTATCGTCAGCGTACTGATGGTACTTCACCCCGAAACCACAGATGATCTCGCCCAGCGGCTTTACATAAATGTTGAACAGAAGGGGCGAGAGGACCGACCCTTGTGGCACCCCACATATGAGGCACCTCAGGGTCGACCTCTGCCCCCCTGCCAACACAGACTGCAACGGGTCGGAGAGAAAGGAGGAGAACCACTGCAATACAGTGCCCCCCACCCCACCCCATTGGGCCATGTGATGGACTGATGGGTGCAGGGGCTGGATTTGGGGTTTTGATTTATTGAGGGAAAACCCAGAATTCTCAGGTTCGGGTTTTCCCAGATGTGCCAGTATACCTATTCCAATAAATGAAAGATTTGAGATGATGCTTGTCTTGGAGTCTTTAATTGGAGTTGGGTTGTTCTGGAACACTGACACACCAATGGTGGGTTTCAAAAATTTTTACTACCAGTTCTGTGGGTGTGGCTTAGTGGGAGTGGCATGGCATGGTGGGCGTGGCTTGATGGTCATGGGAGGGGAAGGATCCTGTAAAATCTCCATTCCATCCCCACTCCAGGGGAAGGTTATTGCAGAATCCCCATTTCCTCCAAATCAGCTGGGACTCGGGAGGCAGAGAATAGATGGCGGCGGGGCCAGTCAGAATTTTTGCTACCGGTTCTCCGAACTACTCAAAATTTCCGCTACCAGTTCTCCAGAACTGGTCAGAACCTGCTGAAACCCACCTCTGTGACACACTCCATGTCTTTGATGCTAAACTCTATTGCTACTCTTTAAGGGTCCATATCAATGTATGTCAACCTTGGAGGCTTTAAGATTCATAGACTTCAATTCCCAGAATTCCACAGTTGGGATTGAGGGCTATGAAATTCTGGGAGTTGAAGTCCACCCACCTTAAAGCTGCCAAGATTGAGTTGAGTAACATCCATCTATGTTCTTATTCAGCAGATTTCAATGGGTGTTTCTACTCCATTGTAGCCTTCAATGGCCTGCAGGCAGACTTAGTTTAATTGTTTCCCTGCCAAACTACATTATAGGTAGTCCTCAATTTACGACCATAATTGAGGCCAACATTTCTGTGAGATATTTGTCGAGTGAGTTTTGCCCTACTTTACAACCGTTTTTGCCACAGTTGTTAATCACTGGAGTTGTTAAATTAATAACAAGGCTGTTCAGTGAATGTGTCATTCCCATTGACTTGAAGGTTGCAAAAGGGGATCACATTTATTTATTTATTTTTATTTATTTTTCAGATTTCTATACCGCCCTTCTCCTTTTGGACTCAGGGCAGTGAACAGCCAAATATAAAACATTCGTACACAAAAGTTAAAATAGATTTAAAATAATTAAATAAAATTTGGCCCATAATTTAAAACATTTCAATTAAAATCAATATCAAATTTTAAAACCAACCTTAAAATCAGGACAGCCCGGCTAACTGAAAAAAATAGGTTTTAAGGGCCCGACGAAAAGTCCGGAGGTCTGGGATCACTCGTATCTCTGGGGGTAGATTGTTCCAGACGGTAGGTGCCACCACAGAGAAGGCTCTCCCCCTGGGGGTCGGCAGCTGACATTGTCTGGCTGACGGCACCCTAAGGAGGCCCTCTCTGTGGGAGCGAACTGGCCGGTGGGAGGCAATTGGTGGCAGAAGGCGGTCCCGTAAGTACCCTGGCCCTAAGCCATGGAGTGCTTTAAAGGTGATCGCCTACACTTTGAAGCGCACCCGGAAGTCCACCGGAAGCCAATGCAGCTCGCGCAGGAGAGGAGTCACATGGGAGCGCCCTGTCACTCCCATAATCCCCCGTGCGGCCGCATTCTGCACCAGTTGGAGCCTCCGGGTGCACCCCAAGGGGAGCCCCATGTAGAGAGTGTTACAATAGTCCAGACGAGAAGTGACGAGTACTTGAGTGACCGTGTGTAGGGAGTCCCGATCCAGAAAGGGGCGCAACTGGCGTATCAGGCGAACCTGATAGAAAGCCCCCCTGGCCACGGCCAACATATGCTCTTCTAAAGACAGCCATGCATCCAGAAGGACGCCCAAGTTGCGGGCCCTTTCTGTGGGGGCCAATGATTCGCCCCCAATAACCAGCGATGGCACCAGCTGGCTATACCAGGACGCCAGCAGCCACAGCCACTCGATCTTGGAAGGGTTGAGTCGAAGCCTGTTTCTCCCCATCCAGACCCGCACAGGGACATCACTTCCAAGGCATCGTTGGGATGGTCTGGGGTGGAGATGTACAGCTGAGTATCATCAGCGTACTGATGGAACTCCACCCCAAAACCACGGATGATCTTTGCCAAGTGGCTTCACATAAATGTTGAACAGGAGGGGCGAGAGGACCGACCCTTGTGGCACCCCACAAACAAGGTGCCTCAGGGTTGACTGCTGTGCCCCTGTCAACACAGATTGCGACCGGTCGGAGAGATAGGAGGAGAACCACCGCAAGACGGTGGCCCCCACTCCCAGTCCCTCCAGCCGGCGCAACATGATACCATGGTCGATGTATCAAAAGCCGCTGACAGATCTAACAGGACCAGGCTAGAGGAATAACCCCTACCCCGAGCCCTCCAGAGATCATCCACCAACGCGACCAATGCCGTTTCCGTGCTGTACCCAGGTCTGAAGCCTGACTGGAGCGGATCTAAATAGACAGCTTCATCCAGGTACTGGGGAAGCTGTCACGCCACCAAACTCTCAACATGACCCGGGGACACTGTAACCGTCATAAATATGAGCCAGTTGCCAAGCATATGAATTTTGATCACATGACCATGGGGGGAATACCGCAAAGGTCGTAAGTATGAAAAATGGTCATAACTCGCTTTTTTTCAGTGATGTTGTAAGTTTGAATGGTCACTAAATGAACTGTTGTAAGTCAAGGACTACCTGCTCTTTTCTCCTCTGCAATTTTTGCTTCCTACAAGGGGAAAATTCCTTTTCTTTTCTTGAGACAGAAGAATTTTTTCCATTCCCATCCCACTCTAGGGGAAGGATACTGTAAAATCTCCATTCCCTCCCCAATCCAGGGGAAGGTTACTGCAAAATTCCCATTTCCTCCCAATCAGCTGGGACTTGGGAGGCAGAGAATAGAGGGGGCGGGGCCAGTCAGAATTTTTATACCAGTTCTCCGAACTACTCAAAATTTCCACTACCAGTTCTCCAGAACTGATCAGAACCGGCTGAAACCCACCTCTGATGAGTAGTTAATAAAAGCTAATAATAATGTTCTGTTCTATATCACTACAATATAATTTGATACTCTCTCTGTCAGCTTTGGGAGCTATATTAACCCTGGAAGCTTCCATGCTGTTACCTTCTTGGAAAAGTAGGAGGGGAGATTTAGTAGAAAGAGATTGTACTTAGAGATAACAGCATTCTTCTTTTCAGTCAAGGTCAGGGTGTTCCTCCATCTGGAGGAGGAGGAGTTGCAGTGGTGGCTCAAGTTGGGACAGAGGATGATTGTTTGTTTGTTTGTTTGTTTGTTTGTTTGTTTGTTTGTTTGTTTGTTTTATTTGATTTGTATACCGCCCTACTCCCGAAGGACTCAGGACTCAGGGCAGTGAACAGCCACAAAATAAAAACACATAAGTACAAAATTTAAAAACAGGATAAAACCGAATTAAATAATTTGGCTGAAGACAGATTTAAAACACCCCAATAAATTAAAACCAATTTAAAATTTGTATTTTAAAAGGGAAAAAAAGGGAAAAATTAGGCCAGGCCAGCATGATAGAATAAAAAGGTTTTAAGAGCACGGCGGAAGGTGCGTAGATCCGAGATCCTCTGTATCTCCGGGGGGGCTCATTCCAGATAGTAGGTGCCCCCACAGAGAAGGGTCTCCCCCTGGGGGCCGCCAGTTGACATTGTTTGGCCGACGGCACCCGGAGGAGCCCCTCTCTATGAGAGTGGGAGGCTACTGGTGGCAGCAGGCGGTCTCATAGATAACCAGGTCCTAAGCCATGGAACGCTCTAAAGGTGGTAACCAAGACCTTGAAGCGCACAGGGAAGACCACCGGGAGCTAGTGCAGCTCACGCAGGAGAGGTGTTACATGGGAACGCCATGTCGCTCCTATAACCACCCGCGCGGCCGCACTCTGCGCCAGTTGGAGCCTCCGGGTGCTCCTCAAGGGGAACCCCATGTAGAGAGCGTTGCAGTAGTCCAGGCGGGAAGAGACGAGGGCATGAGTGACCATGTGTAACGAGTCCCGATCCAGAAAGGGGCGCAACTGGCGAATCAGACGAACCTGATGAAAAATCCTCCCGGTCATGGCCGTCAGATGCTCTTCTAAAGACAGCCATGAATCCAGGAGGACGCCCAAATTGCGAGCCCTCTCTGTGGGGGCCAGCAATTCGCCCCCAATAGTCAGTGATGGCACCAACTGACTATATCGGGATGTCGGAAACCACAGCCACTCGGTGTTGGATGGGTTGAGCCTGAGCCTGTTTCTCCCCATAAAATATCCACACGGCCTCCAGGCACCGGGACATCACTTCAAGGGCATCATTGGGGTGGTCCGGGGTGGAGATGTACAGCTGAGTATCGTCAGCGTACTGATGGTACTTCACCCCGAAACCACGGATGATCTCGCCCAGCGGCTTTACATAAATGTTGAACAGAAGGGGCGAGAGGACCGACCCTTGTGGCACCCCACATATGAGGCACCTCAGGGTCAACCTCTGCCCCCCTGCCAACACAGACTGCAACGGGTCGGAGAGAAAGGAGGAGAACCACTGCAATACAGTGCCCCCCACCCCACCCCATTGGGCCATGTGATGGACTGATGGGTGCAGGGGCTGGATTTGGGGTTTTGATTTATTGAGGGAAAACCCAGAATTCTCAGATTCGGGTTTTCCCAGATGTGCCAGTATACCTATTCCAATAAATGAAAGATTTGAGATGATGCTTGTCTTGGAGTCTTTAATTGGAGTTGGGTTGTTCTGGAACACTGACACACCAGTGGTGGGTTTCAAAAATTTTTACTACCAGTTCTGTGGGTGTGGCTTAGTGGGAGTGGCATGGCATGGTGGGCGTGGCTTGGTGGTCATGGGAGGGGAAGGATACTGTAAAATCTCCATTCCATCCCCACTCCAGAGGAAGGTTATTGCAGAATCCCCATTTCCTCCCGATCAGCTGGGACTCGGGAGGCAGAGAATAGATGGGGGCGGGGCCAGTCAGAATTATTACTACCGGTTCTCCGAACTACTCAAAATTTCCGCTACCAGTTCTCCAGAACTGGTCAGAACCTGCTGAAACCCACTTCTGTGACACACTCCATTTCTTTGGTGCTAAACTCTATATTTCCTATTGCTACTCTTTAAGGGTCCATATCAATGTATGTCAACCTTGGAGGCTTTAAGATACATAGACTTCAATTCCCAGAATTCCACAGTTGGGATTGAGGGCTATGGAATTCTGGGAGTTGAAGTCCACCCATCTTAAAGCTGCCAAGGTTGAGTTGAGTAACACCCATCTATGTTCTTATTCAGCAGATTTCAATGGGTGTTTCTACTCCATTGTAGCCTTCAATGGCCTGCAGGCAGACTTAGTTTAATTGTTTCCCTGCCAAACTACATTATAGTAGTTATAGTTTACGACCATAATTGAGGCCAACATTTCTGTGAGATATTTGTCGAGTGAGTTTTGCCCCACTTTACAGCCGTTTTTGCCACAGTTGTTAATCACTGGAGTTGTTAAATTAATAACAAGGCTGTTCAGTGAATGTGGCATTCCCATTGACTTGAAGGTTGCAAAAGGGGATCACATGACCTGGGGACACTGTAACCGTCATAAATATGAGCCAGTTGCCAAGCATATGAATTTTGATCACATGACCATGGGGGGAATACCGCAAAGGTCGTAAGTATGAAAAATGGTCATAACTCGCTTTTTTTCAGTGATGTTGTAAGTTTGAATGGTCACTAAATGAACTGTTGTAAGTCAAGGACTACCTGTTCTTTTCTCCTCTGCAATTTTTGCTTCCTACAAGGGGAAAATTCCTTTTTTTTTCTTGAGACAGAAGAATTTTTTTTTTCTCATTCTGACTCTGAGAGGAATGCCTCTCCAATCCAGTTTTCCCAGTTGCTGACTCCTACTACAGGTAGTAACTTGACTTACAACAGTTCACTTAGTGACCGCTTGAAGTTCGTTACAACGGCACCAAAAAAAGTGACTTATGTCCGTTTTTCACACTTATGACCATTGCAGCATCCCCATGGTCACGTGATTGATATTTGGATGCTTGGCAACTTCCTCATTGTTACGACGGTTACAGTGTCCCGGGATCATGTGATCCCCTTTTGCGACCTTCTGACGAGCAAATTCAATGGAGAAACCCGATTCACTTAACAACCATTTTGCTGATTTAACAACTGCAGTGATTCGCTTAACAAATGTGGCAAGAAAAGTCGTAAAATGAGGCAAAACTCACTTAACAAATTTCTCACTTAGCAGCATAAATGTTGGGCTCAACTGTGGTCGTAAATTGAGGATCATCTGTACAGTTGAGCTTGGACAGATTTCCCAGGTTCTCCCTTCAACATATGGAAGAAACCATATGGGTGATACTCAGGGGTGGGTTCTAAATTTTTTTACTACTGGTTCTGTGGGTGTGGCTTATTTTGTGGGTGTGGCTTGATGATCATGTGACAATTCTTTAAGATTTAGCAGAGGTACTGGCCTACCAGGCTTTTAACTGCTTGCAGAGCTGTACCAGTCTACCCATTTAATTTTGCAGGCACTGGTCTACCCATTTAATTTTGCAGGCACTGGTCTACCCATTTATTTTTGCAGGCAACGGTCTACTCATTTGTTTTCTTTTAACACTGATCAGCTGTAGGGCGGCCGTTTGAAGCCCCATGGCAAGAGTTTAAACAGTTTTTTTCCCTCTAGCCGATAGCTGGGACTCAGGAGGCAGCAATAGATTGGAGGTGGGGCCAAATAAAAGGTAAGAATAATGCAGGGAGGGTGGAGAGTGTGGGGGCAGGGTGTGGGGGGGCAGAACCGGTTCGGTGATGTCATATCGTCACCACTACCGGCTCGCCCGAACCGGGCCGAACCGGGAGGAACCCACCACTGGTGATACTATGGAAACAGGACCATACAACTGTAAAAAAGGTTCTGTGGAATGCTTTGCCAGGGAGAAATGTTTCCTTTATTTTTTATTTATTAATTTAATTAATTAAATTTATATGCCACCCCTCTCCAAAGACTCAGGGCGGCTCACAATACATTTTAAAAAATAATTATAAAAAAAATTGAAAAATTAAAAACATTAAAAAGTCATTCACGCCATTCATGGCCGGATCTCGCCAGATCACAAGAGCGAGATCAACGGCCCCAGGCCTGCTGGAAAAGCCAGGTCTTCACCGCTTTCCGGAAGGCCAATAGGGTGGGGATGGTCTGGACCTCAGGAGGTAACTGGTTCCAGAGAGCTGGGGCAGCCACAGAGAAGGCCCTCCCCCGCGGGCCCGCTAGCCGGCATTGTTTAGCTGACGGGACCTGGAGGAGACCAACTCTGTGGGATCTTACAAATTAAATTTATATGCGTAATCTATTAATAAATTAATCAATAAACAATCAATTAATCTCACAATCAATTAATCTCACAATTAATCTCACAATAAATTAATCTCACAATCGAGCAACTTTGGGTGACCCTCTGACCCAATCTAATCTTTCAGGACACATACAGTAGTGGCTAAAATTGTGGAAACCTTTTGGGAAACGTGTATTTTTGAGATTTGATGGCTAATAACACCACTTTTTTGGGGAGTTTCAAGATAATCCTATTCCACTGCTGGAATGGCCTGGGAATAGCCCAGACCTTAACCCAATTGAAAATCGATGGAGCCGACTAAAGAAACTTGTTAATCAGACGTGACCCAGCAATAAAACCCAGTTAATAGAAGCAATCATTCAATCTTGGTTTCACTGTCAACTTGCTAAGCTTTCAAGTTGCCATGAGCAGGAGGGTGGGAGAACTGATGGAGCCAATTGATTTCCCTAACTGAAACTGCATTCCACAGATGCCTTTCTACTGCAGTCAGTAGGAGAGCTTTGGGTTTCACAGCCAGCCAAAATGGTTAATTGGAGAATGTGATTTATGACATGGCCAGGGAGGAGGGGAGAGACAGGGTCATGGGGAACGTCTTTCAATTCATGCAGTATTCATGCAGATATTCCATTTTGGCTTTAAGTGCACCTAGTACATGTTGTAATTAATCTTTGGTAGCCAAGAAACAATCAAGGAGGAAACATTAGCCTAATCAAAGAACCATCAAGGATGAAACCATACCCAGCCAAAATTGACAAGGCATTAGAGATAAACAATCAACAAGGGCCACTCCTCCCTGGTTGATGAGACATAGCATGATAACAGAATGTCAACCAAGGAAAACCACAAGGCTCAGAGAACCCTAAGAAATCAACAATCCATGGCAAAGTTTCTCAGATATTGGAGTATTCCAAACTACTAGAATACAGGTAGTCTTAGATTGACAGCCACAATCGAGCCCAACATTTATGTTGCTAAGCAAGACAGTCGCTAAGCGAACAGCTGCCCCATTTTGTAACCTTTTTGCCACAGTTGTTAAGAATCACTGCAGTTTTTAAGACACTAACATGGTTGTTAGGAAATGATAATTACCTAACTTGTTGGGTTGGCAATATATAAACCAGCATTATAGCTTTAAAACTGTATTGCTGTATTGCAACATATTGTGTCCTAATTGGCTTGCTCTATAGCCAATGTAGAGCCCTGGTAGTGCAGCAGACTAAAGCACTGTTATTAACATCAGCTGCCTGCAATTACTGCAAGTTCAAATCTCACCAGGCTCAAGGTTGACTCAGCCTTCCATCCTTTCTAAGGTAGGTAAAGTGAGGACCCAGATTGTGGGGGCAATAAGCTGACTTTGTATAAAATATACAAAAGTATGAAGGCTATTGCTTAACACATTGTAAGCCACCCTTAGTCTTCGGAGAAGGGCAGCATATAAATCAAATTTTTTTTAAAAAAAATGTCCTTAAGAGGGAGCTTGAAACAGGGTTTGTTTCTCTTTGATACTCCTTGCTGGTCGTTACTGTTCTTTACTGCTCTGTGTTTGCTACTATTTGCAACTGTTTATTGTGTATGACTATGACGACTGGTAAGAAGACTTTGTTATTGGAATATCCCTGGACTATTGGTTTACTATCTACTGCTTTATCTGTGTATGACCTGGACTGTTTATTGGACTGTGCCTTATTACTATTTTCCTGTAAGAAAACACAACTCAGTGTATCTGTGTTTTGGCTGTGTTATATTGCAACTGCTCTCAATCGTTTTCATGTGCACACCCTTGCTACTCAAGGGTTGCTCTGCGAATTCCTTAACATTGGTTATGGGCCCAGGATATTGAGAGTTAGTGTGAATACACAGTACCATATTCAGACAGCTGTTTTTGTGGTTTATTGTCCAAGTGAAGATGGCACAAGAACAGTCAACCAGCATATCTCTAATAATCTGGTTAGATGGAACAAACTACGTTTTCTGGTCTACGAATTGGCTTGCTTTCTTGGCTTGTGAAATTTTGTAACCTTTACTAGTTTTAACTATATCAAGACCAAGATAATGCTTAATTTCTCCTAAATTTCTAATTCTGAACTTCTTTTGTAACATAGAAATAATTTCGGTTGCTTCGCTTCAGATTTTGTTATTGTTGCAATATTTTCAGGATCAGACTCAATAAGATTAGCAAGAGTTAAAGGTTTAACTATATATTCTTTTATTTACAATAGGCATTCTATATTCACTGAATATTCACAGATAGAAGCAAGGGAAAGGGTGTAGGTAGCTCCTTATATATACAATGGGTGGAGCTATATGTGGGAGTGGTGAATTATGAATACATTAAGAAGTGAAGAATAAGTTAACCTCTGATACCCTGTTTGTACACTATTTACACATTAGAGAATAAGGCATTTACATCTGACAAATCCCCCTCTAAATGCCGATTCGTTATACAACACCAGTTACACTCAGATTCAGGACAATACAAAACATACAACTTAGAGGTTAAATATTTGTGCTGCTTAGAAGGTAAAGGCTTCGTCAATATATCAGCTAATTGTTCTGAAGTATCGCAATGCACTGCTTTAATAAATCCATCCTGAGATAATTGTCTCACATGTTTAAATTTTATATCTATATGTCTGGACCTTTGTCCAATGGCATCAGATCTAGATATTTCAATGGCTGCTTTATTGTCTTCATGCATAACAAAAGGTAAAGTAGGTTTTTTCCAAACATCTGAAATTAAATCATTAAACCATACAAGGTTATTTGCGGCTTTGGATAAACAAACATATTCCGCTTCAGTCGTTGAAGTGGCCACTAGTTCTTGTTTACCAGTGTACCAGTAAACTGGACAGTCATTTAAGAGAAATACATAACCAGATGTGCTTTTTCTGCATGAGATGTCTCCAGCCCAGTCTGCATCTGCATAACACGTAAGCTTTGGTTCTTTATTATCATTAGGTTCTAACATTAAACAAAAGTCTAGTGTACTTTTTAGATATCTTAAAATTCTTTTAACAGCTTCCCAGTGATACATTGTTGGTTTGCTGACATGCCTGGATAATAAATTGAGTGGTAAAGCGATATCTGGTCTAGTCCAATTAGATATATAAAGGAGTGAACCTATGATTGATCTATAAAATGTGTTGTCCTTGAATTCGGGAGAAGATTCATCAGTATTTCATAGAAAGTCAGTTTGCATAGGAGTATCACAAGGTTTGGCATTGTTTAAATTGCATTTATTTAAAAGTTCTATGATCTTATCTCTCTGGGTAAGTTTGAATCCCCTTTTTGTCTTATTAATTTGGACACCAAGGTATTTGTTTACCTTGCCTAAAGATTTCAACGAGAAATGCTCATTTAATTTAGTTACAAAAGTTTCTCTTCTCTCTTTATGTTTTCCTATGTATAAAATGTCATCCACATAAATCAATACAAATTCAATGTAATCATCACCCCTCTTGACAAAGAAACAATTATCAGCAGTGGTAGCGTTGAAGTCCATGGTCTTAAGTACTTTTACTAAACAATCATACCACCGTTTACCAGATTGTTTTAGCCCGTATAAACTCTTGTTTAACAACCAAGTCTCATTTCTGTTTGTGTATTGACTGTGAGGTGCTCTTACGTATATTTCCTTGTCTAGTTTTGCGTGTAGGTACGCAGTCTGTATGTCATATTGGAATACATCAAGATTGAGTGCTGATGCTACCACTAGAGCTGTTTTGACACTCTCTGTTCTTACAGTGGGGGAATACGTGTCAGTATAGTCCTCCGGATATTTCTGTGCATAACCCTGTGCAACTAATCTCGCTTTGTATAGAGTATTGCCTCCCTCTAAATTCTTAATTTTATATATCCACCTGGTACCAATAATTGTTTTATCTTTAGGTGCAATTGCAGGTGTAAATACATTTAATCCTTGTAAACTTTCCATCTCTTTCTTCATTGCTAATTCCCATTTTTCTTTTTCTTCGCGAGGAAGTTTTAGCACTTCCTCATATGTATTAGGTGTTGTTGGTTCACCATCCATATGCATTACATAATCCTTGTATTTATTTGGCATTTGATTTCTGGTGCTTCTAATGATTTTTTCGGGTTTACTATCGTTATCATGCAAATATCTTGCTTCCTTTTTTGTTAGTGTGTCTGTCTTTATTTTGTGTTGGCTATTTGTCCAAGTCTTGGTTTTGTTTTTATATTTGTTGATATTTTGCTTTTCTATAGTCCCTTTCTCGTGAGATTTTGTATCTTTATATTTATTTGGGAATATTTCATTAAGATGTAATTTAGACCAGTTGGCTTGTTCATGGAACACAGCTGTTCTGGAGACTATAAATTTGTTATTACTATCAATGAATCTGTACCCTTTAGTGCCAGTCTCATATCCCATAAATCTGAGTCTTCTGGACACGTTCTCTCCCTTTCTTCTTAATTGTTTAGGTATGTGTACGTCTGCTGTGACTCCAAATATATGCATGTGTGCTAATTTTGGTTTTCTATTATACATCACTTCATATGGTGTCTTATTTACAATGCTGGACCATGTTCTATTTTGTGTGTAATTTGAATAATGTAAGGCTTCTGACCAGAATTGTTTGCTTAAGCCAGCATCTTCCAATGTGCATCTAATCATGGTTTGTAATGTGGAATTTTTCCTCTCTGCAATCCCGTTTTGGAACACAGAAAATGGACTAGATGTGTAATGTAACATTCCTTTGTCTTTTAGCCATTGGGAGAATTCTTTAGACATGAATTCGCATCCTCTATCTGTCATAATTTGTTTTATTTGGATGTTGTGTTGTGTTTCTATGCGTTTGTAAAATTCTTTAAATTTTTGAAATGTTTCATCTTTGTGTTTTAATGTATAAACAAATCCATAGCGGCTATAATCGTCCACTATTGTCAGGAAGTAACGTTTTCTATAAGTGATTGATGGAGTTAATGGACCAACTAAGTCCATGTGTACTAAATCAAAAATTTTGTTAGTTGATCTAGTAGATTTTCTTGGCCTGGGACTAGTTTTTAGTTTTGTAGATTTACATACTGAGCATTCCAGATAATTTTCACAATTTTTTATTTTAACACCTTCTGCGTGTTCAGTCATTTTTTGTACTACAGGAAAACTGGCATGTCCTAACTTCCTATGTAAGATGTGAGCACACTCATCATGAATTGGTTTACCTATTTTTGGCTTTTTATCATTGTGTGCATCTGTGTGATCATGTGATATTTTACATTCATCATTGTCACTGTTGCTAACATTCTCATCATCTATTTCAATACAATCTTCCATATTTGAATCAATGTTATGTAACCATTTTTCTTTTGTTATCAGATAAGGTAGGCCTCCTTTAATCATCACAGTGCCTATATTTATTTTATTCTTTTCCAAAGTTGCCTTTCCTTTTGAAAAGACAATGTTAATGTCAGAATCTCTGCTTAGTTTTATGGCACTTAATATGTTATGAGGTATTTCAGGTATTAGTAATACCCCCTCTATTTTTCCTAGACCAGGCAAGGTTACATTTCCTCTACCTAATACTTGAACTTTTTCTTGGTTAGCTACCTTAATTACAAATTTATCTTCTGCAAATGAAGACAATATATTTTTGTTATTAGTGGTGTGATTAGTTGCTCCAGAATCAATAAGCCAATTATTGTTCTCACTTTGCTGTGTGTTAGTGTTGTCTTGTTTATTTAACCCATTCAGTGAACCAGATTTTCTATCCTTTGAATTGTCTCTGCCCCCTCTGTTCTCTCTGTGATTTGGTGGGCTCCTATATCTATGCCTTTCTATGGAAGGCTGTCTATAATCGTATTTGTTTCTGTATTCTGATCTATATCTTTCTTTTAAAAATTTTGGGCAATCTCTTCTATTGTGTTCCCTGGATCCACAATTATGACATTTAAATGTTCCACTATATTTTTCTTGGAAAGCTACTTTCCTATATGGTTTGTGTTCTGTGTGATTGTTAGAACGATTCCTTCTTGAATTATCTTCTGTTATCAATTTGTTGGACAGACTTTCTATGGATAAATATCCTAGATTGATTGTGTCTAAATGTGACATAAAATTGTCCCATGATGGATCAAGTGAGTTGATAATAACACTTTTCATTGTTTGGTCTGAAATCACCTCCCCCCTCAAATGCAGTTCAGCTCTTATTTTGTTCAAAGATATTAAATGCTCACTTATGGAAACCCCTGGTTTTACCCTAGACGAAAAGAAATCCTTAGATATTCTTGTGGTGGTAGCTACACTGTCACTGTGAAACAAATTAAACATGCATTGAATAATTTCTGAAACAGTCAAATTTGGCTTAATGCTGTGATACATTGCAGGAGACACACTAGATATTATTAAGAAAAAAGCTCTATGGTGTAAACAATCTATTTTTAGAGTCCAAGGTCTTTTTGGGGGACTAGTGATAAAAAACAGTAAGTTTTCCTTCATAAAGACAACCTGGAGCTGTTGATACCATTCTTGTAAATTAATGCCATCAACCCTTAGTTTTGGGAAGTCACTGGGTAAATTTCCGACATTATTGGGTCCATTACTTACAACCTGAGGTAGTCCGTGGTCTCGTAAATGCAGAAAATTGCAGAACGGCGTGGGGATGCTCGCTACGAGTCTGCATGGTCTTCTCTCCAGTTCATGTCTTCCCGGACCGTCTGCGTAGTTTCGCGCATGCGCGTTGCCCATTTCTTCTTCGGCGTCGTCGGGGAAGGTTCTCCCCATTGTGGCTTGCTCGCTCTGCTCCTCTTCAGACGAGTCGGTCTCTGGTTCGACTTTGGGAGTCCTGACGACGGTGGCTGCTCTTCCTCTTCTATTGAGGGCGTAGGTGCTTGCTTCGGTCTGCGGCGTAGGGCGGTATCGGCAGGGCTCTCTGGGTTCGGGCGTCAGCGCTCTCGTAGTCAGGATGGGAGCGGGCAGGTCTTGAGGCATTGGCTTGCTCGCTCGTTTCTTCGACATCTTTTTAGTAATTTTTAGTTTTGGTCCAAATGCAGCAAAGAGCGTTTTCATTGCTGATTTTATTTGGTGTTTTGTTGAATCGTCCTCACTTTCTGGTTCTGATTCTTCTGAGGTGTTTGAATCTTCTTTTTCGTTTTCGTTGTCTGATAACGTTTTTCGCGCCAGAAATTTTGAATTGAGCTTGCTGATTGGCTCTGCTTCGCTCATCTTGGAGGCCTGTTGAAACCAAGATGGCTGCCGTTCAAATTTTCGCGCGGGATCACCGTTTTTCTTCTTTGTAATGATTTTCTCCGCAATCATTTCACTCACTATTTTTGGGTCTTTAGGCTTTTCATTAGTGATGTTTTTCTCTCTCGCTGCTCCGCTGTTCTTCAGCATATCTTGGAGGTTCGCGATGAGGCTTTCATCATTCTTCTGGCTTTTTAATAGTTTTAATATCTCTGACCTGAGTTCGTTATTCTCTATTTCGATTTCCTCCTGGTCATCAATTATTTCTTCGTCTTCAGTGGTGTATTCTTCGGATTCTCTCGAAATTGCGTTTGTGGATTCGTTGATTATTTCTTGTTCCGTTTCCATTTCTTTGCTGTAGGCCCTGGTGTTGGGCCTATCTTTCTTAGACATTTTTAAGTTTTTTTATTGAGTCAATTAACCATCCTCTGCTACCAGCTTGTTGCAATATTTTCAGGATCAGACTCAATAAGATTAGCAAGAGTTAAAGGTTTAACTATATATATTCTTTTATTTACAATAGGCATTCTATATTCACTGAATATTCACAGATAGAAGCAAGGGAAAGGGTGTAGGTAGCTCCTTATATATACAATGGGTGGAGCTATATGTGGGAGTGGTGAATTATGAATACATTAAGAAGTGAAGAATAAGTTAACCTCTGATACCCTGTTTGTACACTATTTACACATTAGAGAATAAGGCATTTACATCTGACAGTTATAAGTGCTATATCGTCAGTAAAAAGTAATAATAAAGAAACTAAACCATCTTTCTCTTTCTTGAACAAACATGGATCAGTTTATCAGCTACAAAACCCATTGCAACTAACTCATTAACAATACATTTGTTCCACTCGTAACCTGATTGCTTTAAGCCATAAAGACTTTTCTTCAGTCTCTAGCAATCAGTCTTCCCATCAGTTTCCAAACCTAGTGGCTTCTTCATATAGATTGTAAATTGTAATGGTGCATGCAGATATGCAGTTTCAACTTCTATATGATTTATTCTGTAACTATTCTTAGCTGCCAACATTAATGCTGCTCGCAAAGTAGTCGCCCTCAGACTCGGTGCAAAAACTTCATCATAGTCCTAATGTCAGCCTCAGCTTGCCTGCTTCAGCTGCCGTAAGAAACGGGGAGGGATTAGTTATGGAGCAAAGGGGGGGAAGGGAGCAGGAGGTGGTTTTGTCTTTGTAGGAGGGGACTTCGTGAGAAACGAAACTGAATCTTCAAAAGGGGACGGCTGACCAACTGCCCTACATTCCTGATGAATGACGCTGCCAGACGTGTTGCCACCTGACCTTTGGAAGACCTTTGGATTGGCTGATGATTTATGAACACGAGGGGGGGGAGAAGCTTAGTAGATGCATTTCACGCGTTTTGCTCACTTCCAGCTTTAACTGGGTTGCTATTCATTTCATATTCAGTAAAAGTACTAAATTCTTCAAAATGCTTGAGTTTGGGTTTTCCTTTCCTGGATACTGAAGGAAGCATACCTGACACCTTATCTGACTGAGCAAATCCTTGAGCAACTAATCTTGCCTTATGGGTAACAGTCCCATCTACATCAGTTTTTAATTTATAAACCCACTTGCAACCAATTGATTAGATTAGATTAGATTAGATTAGATTAGATTAGATTAGATTAGATTAGATTAGATTAGATTAGATTAGATTTATTGCACTTCTATACCGCCCTTCTCCCAAAGGACTCAGGGCGGTGTACAGCCATATTAAAACACATATAAGCTACAAAATTTGAGAACAATTTAAAAAACAAATATATAATCACCTGGTGGTAACCTAACATTTTCATAAACATCTAACTCCTTCAATGAAGTCAGCTCTTTGTCCATCGCTTTCTTCCAAGCTATCTGATCCTTTTCAGGATACAGTTCAATTTCATTAAAGTTAGATGGTTCTATGTTCACCTGACAGACTACGCTTGCTTGATATCTATCAGGTGGACGTGTCACTCTAGTTGAACATCTAGGCAACTCAGGACTCGGTATAGGTATTTCTTCTTCTACTCCCCTATAACCTCCTCTTCCTTTACAGTAATAGAAGGTTCTTCTTCAATTATCTCATTATCAGGGTTATCAGAAAACACTTGAGTATCCACAATAACGCTATCATTTACCTTGTTGGATTCCTGCTCAAGTTTACTCCAACCAACATGTTGTGGATTTAATAAGACAAACACAACTTTTGGGTTAATCAGAGACAGATTTTATATATTGCGCAATAGGTTCAAGGCTCTGTACATGAAGCGTTGAACAAAGACAGGAATTAGGTACAATGGTTTTATACCCTTCTAGACAAAGGATTCTGTTAGGTCAGCAATTCATATGGTCCTATACATTTATCAATTTTAGTTGACATTTCCTAATTACAGAGTTTCTTTGCAAAACAGTCATAATTCTTTTTGTAGATTACTGAAGCATCTCTTTTATCTTTTGACGATGGACAACTTTTAACTCATGTGGATCCCCTTGACCTAACCAACCTTTAAGCTATATGTCATTAGAATGTTCCTTTCTTCTGACAACTTAGAGGCCTCCTAGAGGAACCAAAAGGATTTTGGCTGAGTTTGTACTTTTCCCAACCAGATGCATTGCTTTTTAGAATAGAGTGAATAGAAAGTTATCCAGTGGTCATCCATCAGAGCCCGCTTCATTACATTAAACATGCTCCAGAAACTTGGCACTAGCACTGCAGTACACACTAGTGGTACCTGGCGCCCAAAATCTATATGACCTGTGGTTGGTTTCATAACCAACAAAAAACAATTTCTTTGCTCTACGTTGTCCCTTTCTCCTCAATTGCGAAGGAATATGACCATGGGGATGTGGCAAAGGTCGTAAGTGTGAAAAACGGTCGTCAGTCGCTTTTTTCAGTGCTGTTGGTCACTAAATGAACTGTTGTAAATCGAGGACTACCTATATTTTAGATTCAAAAGTTTTAAGCCACTTTGATTGTTGTCATGTTAATAATAAAGAAAGAAAACGTTCTGGTCTTTTTCTAAAATTCTGCTTCCGGATCAAATCAACAGTAGAATCCAAGCTTTATGCAATTCAGGTGGCAAAAAAGGACGATCTCTACAAATGATGACCATGCGATGGCTAAAATATATAAACTTGAAACAAAGAACAAGCAAAAGAGTGTATGGTTAAAGGGGTTAAGCGCTTTGGAATTAATATACTGATTGAAAAATGGGAAAACACATGGCTGAAAAAACTAAATCTTTCCTTATAATTTGAAAGAGAACATTTTTTTATAAAACCATGTGCAATTGGTATATGCCTCCAGAAAAATTATCTAGAATATATAAAGATGCTTCAACTTTATGTTGGAAATCTGGAACACACGAAGGCTCATTTTATCATGCCTGCTAGGCTTGCAAAAATAATAATAATTGGGATTCAAATACATATAGCTATATTAGGGGTGAAATCCAGCAGGTTCTGACAGGTTCTGGAGAACCGGTAGCGGAAATTTTGAATAGTTCGGAGAACCGGCAAATACCACCTCTGGCTGGCCCCAGAGTGGGGTGGGAATGGAGATTTTGCAGTATCCTTCCCCCAGGAGAGGGGAGGAAATGGGGATTTTGCAATATCCTTCCCCTGCCACGCCCACCAAGCCACACCGCGCCCACCAAGCCATGCCCACAGAACCGGTAGTAAAAATATTTGGATTTCACCACTGAGCTATATAAAGAATTTTAAAGATTGCTAGTCAGTTAAAACCAGAACTTTTGCAATTGAGATTAATGCATAGATAATTAAAAAGAATTGTGGAAGGTTGTTTTTATATAAAATAACTGCTGCACAATTATATGCACAAAAGTAAAAAGATTCTGAAATACCCACAATGGAAGAATGGCATAGGACCCGGGTACCTCCGAGACCGTCTTCTGCCACCAATAGCCTCCCACCGACCAGTCCGTTCCCACAGAGAGGGTCTCCTCAGGGTGCCGTCAGCCAAGTTATATCGGCTGGCGACGCCTAGGGGGAGGGCCTTCTCTGTGGGAGCCCCAGCCCTGTGGAACGAACTGCCCCCGGAAATTCGTAAGATCTCCGACCTCCGGGCGTTTCGCTGCGCATTGAAGACCCTGCTGTTCCGCCAGGCCTGACTATCAACACAATAGTTTTAAATTGGGGTATTTAAATTTATTGGGGTTTTAAATCTGAGCCACTTTATTTAATTATTTTAAATTTTATATTGTTGTTTTGTCTGTGTTTTTAAATAGGCTGTACACCGCCCTGAGTCCTTCGGGAGAAGGGCGGTATAGAAATAAAATAATTATTATTATTATTATTATTATTATTATTATTATTATTATTATTATTATTATTATTATTATTATTATTATTGGCTGGTAAAGATGTTAGAATTGGCAGAAATAGCAAAATTGACTTGTCTGTGTCAACTCTCAAAGTGTCTCTGGCCTGCTCTTGAATTGCCATAGGCCAGAGCGGATGGGAAACCGGTGAAATGGCACAGCAGCCAAAGACAGATGCACATTCCAGGCTTATCTTTCTCAAGGCTGTATCCAGTGGTGGGTTGCTACCGGTTCATCCCAGATTGGGCAAACCAATAGCGGCAGTGGTGGGAGGCTCCGCCCACCCACCCGGACGCTTCTGTCCATGTGCAGAAGTGACGCACATGTGAGCAAGCATCCACGAGTGAACTGGTAGTGACGGGTTTTGAAACCTGCCCCTGGCTGTATCCCAGGGTTACCTACAGCAGCCCGGAGGGGAGTGATCTCTACAACCCACAAAATTGCTCCGTTGGCGAATGTGATTGATGACACACCCTGGGGGGAGGGGGGAAAAACAGGGTCATAATTGGAGCGTAAATTACGTAGGGTCAGAGCTGGCTTCACTTGGGAACGTGCCGACATGAAGCTCCTAATAAATAATTGGATTTCTTTCGAAGCTTGACTCGACACTCATGATTTAATTAGGGCATCTGTCGGAACCCTGATAGCCTGGTTCTATATATATCTTTAGAAGAATTGATTTCAATAGGTGAATCCTAACACTACAAGTCTGCAGCTGAAAATAATTACGCTCTAGTCCCTTGATCATGTTTTCATTTTGATTCTCATCAAAATAATCTAACTATTTCTAGTTTCCTACTGCTTACCTATTCATTTATAAATGATACTTTAATTCGGATTTCTACTTCCTTCTGTCTGGGATTCTATCACCCATAATCTACCGATTGTGGTTATAGAATCTCTCATAATAACTGAGAGCTTATACAAAAACAAATCCCTTGTGTGTCCAATCACACTTGGCCAATAAAGAATTCTATTCTGTTCTGTTCTGTTCTGTTCTGTTCTATGCTATGCTATGCTATGCTATGCTATGCTATGCTATGCTATGCTATGCTACGCTACGCTACGCTACGCTATGCTACAGTATTCTATTCTATTCTATTGACATTTTGGCTGATTTCACATACCACATTGAAATCAATTATTGAATTAAACCATATTTCTTCATCAGTACGATACATCAAACATACATTAACCAAATAAGGTGGATTACTGCAATACTCTGTCACAAAAAAACGTAATCAAGATTAAAAACTAAAGATGAATGCACCCACTTCCATCCTAGCTCCAACACAGGCCATCTATAAGTGCAGCCATGATTGTTTCATTCTGTACTAAATGCACCTTGAAACCAGACTGAAATGGGAGTGGATAATCAGCTTCCTTCAGGGTTCTCTGCAGCTGTAGGCTGTTCACTTTTTCAATAATCTTTTCCAAATAACAAAGATTGGAGATAGGGTGGTGATAATCTAAAGCTGCTTGGTCAAAGGACAGTCTCTTGAATATAGGGTGTACCCAGTGGTGAGTTTCAAATAATTTCACCACTGGTTCGCCAAAAATGTGAGCGCGCACGCACATGCTTGCGCACGCGGCTTCCGCCATGTGGCGAGGCTCGACCGAACAGCCTTTCGGGGCCTGCTCCCCTCCATCTCTGCTCTCCGGGGCAGCGACTGCTTCTCTCGGCACTGCTGGGAGAGCATCTTGTGCAATTTAACAGCTGTGAGCCGCTGCTTTCCTCTAAATCCCATCCGGACAGCGCTGCGGCACAGAGAAGCAGCAGCCATGTTGAATGCTGTTTCTCTCAGCTTCAGCGCTTTCCAGATGGGACTTAGAGGAAAGCGGCAGCTCACAGCTGTTAAATTGCACAAGACGCTCTCCCAGCAAGAGCAGCAGTGGAGAGAAGCAGCTGCCGACCCAGAAAGCACATGGAGCGTCTTCACGAGCGACCGAGGCTCGGCAAGGGACAGAAGAAGCAGCTGCAAGATCTCCATTGCAGCGCTTTCCAGATGGGACTTTTTACAGGTAAGAACTGTCCGGTCCATTCCCAAACCGTTTCAGCCCTTCTGCTCCCCCCCACCCCCCGGCCCTTCAGCCTAGCGCAGCAGGCTGCAGGCCAAATAAATAGCTTTGGCCCAGGGGGGTGTATTTTGAGGCCAGAGGGGGGTGGCGGCATGTGGGCAGAGGCCCAGGGCAAAGCCGGAGTGGGGGAATGGCGGGGCTCCAACCCGAGGCGAAGGGCAAGGTCGGAGGCAAGGTGCGGAGATTAGCTGGGCCGCGTGGTGAAGGCAAGATATATAGGGTGGGGTGGGGTGGGGCGGGGTGGGCGTGGGGTGGGCGTGGCCAGCCAGTGGCGCAATTTGCTGGTTCTCCAAACTGTGCAGAATCATTACTACCAGTTCGGTAGAACCGGTCCGAACCAGCTGAATACCACCTCTGGGGTGTACCCCTTCCATCTTGAAAGAGAAAGCTTGAGGCACCATCCCCTCCCCCAAAGAAGCAGACACCGTAGCATGGACAGGACCAGGTCCAGGAGGATCCGGCATAGAGGTGGCTAAGCTAACAGCACAGAGAACCCTCCCCACTTCATCAAGAGGCACAAGGTCAAATTAGGATGCCTCAACTGGACTCCAGTTGGAGTGGATCTGAGTATCTGCCAGATATTCAGAATGCCATGCCTGTCTCTACCCATCTGAATCCCCATCAGATACCCAAATCTATCATGGAACCCCTGTTATGCATTGGGCTATTGATAACTTGGGACAGGTCCATGGTTGCCATGGGTCAGCCCAGATTTTATGCTGCCAAGACCTGAGCACCAACAGATTAAGGGGACTCTATTGCCAGCTCAGCAACAGAATCCAGCAACACAGGGAGGAGCAGCAGGGAAGTCAGTACAGCACCAACAATTTCAAGTGTTCCCAAATAAACTGTGGAGGGTGGGGGGGTTCCCCAGTTCTTTGTTATTTTTCTAGCCTACTCTTCCTATTTAGAGGAATCATTTTCAATTATGAGTCCTTTATTTTAGGTAAATAGGATAATGCATATATGAAGACTTTATAAACCTACGTCACTGAGCAAAACTATGAAAAAGGAGACATGAAAAGCAACTAATAAAAACAAGCTGCAGGAGGGTCAAAATCCATCGCAATTTTGATCATGCTCTGCCAACACTGGGGATTAACGAGGAACCGCACGGATCTTCAACGGGAAATGTTGCATCCCAGCCCCTATTACATGCTCCATGTTAAGTCCTTTTAGTCCTTCTGGATGCTGGAAGGTAAATGTTTTCATAAGGTTGGTGAAGAAAATGAAGAGCTCCATCTGAGCCAAAGTCTTCCCCAAGCATTCACGGGAGCCTAAAAATAATAAAGGGAAGATCGTGAGATGCAGGCATGAATCACTACCAATGTCGTTTGTGGTTATAACCTAGACCAGGGGTGTCAAACTCAAGTCCCGGGGGCCAAATTTGGTCCACGGGGTGCCTAGATCTGGCCCATAGGGCTGCCATGAAAATAGTGAAGGATTAGCCCGCTGTGCCTCTGCCAGTGAAAACAGAGCTTGGGAAGGCCGTGTGTGGCTCTTGCAAGCTCCTTTTTCACTGGCAGAGGGTTGCAGGAGGCCGTCGTAGCCGGAAATGGAGCTCGGGAGCCGTTTTTGCTGGTGCATCCTGGCCACGCCTACCAGGGGTGGGTTCTATTTACCTTTACTACCAGTTCACAATGGAATTGAAGTTTCTGCGCATGCGCAGGTCACTGATGACGACATTCGGGGCGGTGGGCGGGGTCCCGCCGGTTTTACTACCGGTTCTTGCGAACCAGTCCGAACCGGGGGCAACCCACCACTGACACCTACCCCGGTCCCCTGAGGTCAAACACAACCCTCAATGCAAACGAGTTTGACACTTCTCAATGCAAATGAGTTTGACACTTGCAGTGTCAAACGAGTTTGACACTGCAAGAGCCTTGGTAGTACAGTGGTCTAAAGCACCCTGTTATTAAGACCAGCTGCCTGCAATTACTGCAGGTTCGAATCTCACCAGGCTCAAGGTTGACTCAGCCTTCCATCCTTTCTAAGGTAGGTAAATTGAGGACCCAGTTTGTGGGGGCAATAAGCTGACTTTGTATAAATATACAAAAAGGATGAAGGCTATTGCTGAGCACATTGTAAGCCGCCCTGAGTCTCCGGAGAAGGGCGGCATATAAATCAAATTTAAAAAAAAAAAAAAACAACTTCTGACCCAGATGCAGATTGGCGAGCATTTTTTAAAATAGCGCTTAGCAACAGCACTTATATACCGCTTCACATGCCGCTTTACAGCCCTCTCTAAGCGGTTTGCACGATCCGCATATTGATCCCAACAATCTGGGTCCTTATTTTATCGACCTCGGAAGGATGGAAGGCTGAGTCAACTTTGAGCTGGTGAGAATTGAACTGCTGGCAGTCAGCAGAATTAGCCCGCAATACTGCATTCTGACCTCTGCGCCACCAGTGGTTAGAGTGCCTGGGAAACTCTGTTCTCAGTCCTGGAATGAGCAGATTTTAAAAAAAACAGTTAATTGTGAAAAGTTCCATGCAGTATAATTAGTTCTTGACATGAAGGCAGCCTATTATGACCGTATAGCCATAAAATAGGTTGGTCGCGTGATTGACCTCGATATAACGACTTTTGTGCACTTATTGTTAAACAAATCACTGGGGTCATGTGATCACTGTGAATAAAATTCAGAGTCATTAAAGCTTTTAGCTATAGAAACCCATTAAAGAACCTTTGCAAAAATCTAAGGGTCGCCCAAGTGCCAAAACTATGGTTCAAAGCTACCGCTAAAGTTTGAAGACGGATCAGTTATATTGTCAGTGTATTTACCTGCCCCAAAGGTCAGGAAATCTTCTCTGAATACAAATTTCCCATCTTGATCCAAAAAGTGGTTAGGGTTGAACTGTCGAGGTGTCTCCCATTGTTTGGGGTCCAGCAGAACAGAGCAGAGATCAGGGATCATCAAGCTACCCTGGAAAAGGATAACATTAACTGCGGTTTTCGCACAGCATGCTTAGCTTAGCCTGATGTCCCAATTAATATTCTCTCTCTATCTCTCTCTCTCTCTCTCTCTCCCTTTCTCTCGTTCTCCCTTTTTTTCTCCCTCTCCCTTTCTCTCTCTCTCTCTCCCTCCCTCTCTTTCTCTCTCTCTCCCTTTCTCTCTCTCTCTCCCTTTCTCTCTCCCTTTCTCTCTCTCTCTCCCTTTCTCTCTCCCTTTCTTTCTCTCTCTCCCCCTCCCCCTCTCCTTTCTCTCTCTCTCCCTCCCTCTCTTTCTCTCTCTCTCCCTTTCTCTCTCTCTTTCCCTTTCTCTCTCTCTCTCTCTCCCTTTCTTTCTCTCTCCATTTCTCTTTCTCTCTTTCTCTCTCCCTCTCTCTCTCTCCCACTCCCTCTCTCTCTCTCCCTTTCTCTCTCTCCCCCTCCCCCTCTCCTTTCTCTCTCTCTCCCCCTCTCTCTTTCTCTCTTCTTCTCCCTCTCTCTCCCCCACTCCCTCTTTCTTTCTCTCCCTCTCTCTCCCTTCCTCTCTGTCTCTCTCTCCCTTTCTTTCTCTCTCCATTTCTCTTTCTCTCTCTCTCCCTCTCTCCCTCTCCCACTCCCTCTCTCTCTCTCCCTTTCTTTCTCTCTCCATTTCTCTTTCTCTCTTTCTCTCTCCCTCTCTCTCTCTCCCACTCCCCCTCTCTCTCTCCCTTTCTTTCTCTCTCTCTCTCCCCCTTTCTCTCTTTCTCCCTTTCTCTCTTTCTCCCTTTCTCTCTCCCTCTCCCTCTCTCTCTCCCCATGTGTGTGCCTTCCAGTCAGGGTGTTTGCCATTGCTTCTTTCCTAGGGCAGAGGGAGAGAGCCTGGTCCAAGGTCACCCAGCTGCTTCATGCCTGAGGCAGGACTACAAGTCACAGTCTTAACCGCTACACCAAAGTGGCTCTTTTTCTGAGCATACATGAACTGTATGCCACCCCATGGCTTAGGGTTTTCACTGCACATTAAGCCACAAGTACAGGTAGTCCTTGACTTACAACAGTCCATTTAGGGACTGTTGAAAGTTACAACGGCACTGAAAAAAAGTGACTAGTAACTGTTTTTCACTCCTAGGACCGTTGCAGCATCCCCGGGATCACGTGATCAAAATTCAGAGGCTTGGCAACTGACTCATATTTATGACAGTTGCAGTGTCCCAGAGTCACGTGATCTTCTTTTGCGACCAGCAAAGTCAACGGGGGGAGCCAGATTCACTTAACAACCAGGTTACTAATTTAAAAACCATAGCGAGTCACTTAACAACTGCGGCAAGAAAACTCGTAACATGGGGGCAAAACACGCTTAACAAATGTTTCATTTAGCGACACAAATTTTGGGCTCAATTGTGGCCGTAACTTGAGGACTACCTGTATAAACTACCTTCATTGGCATATCCTCAGGATGCCCACAGCTGAGGCACTTAAAGCTGTCCTTAGCCATTCCAATTTCAAAGAAATGTTTTTTCCTCTTTGGTCAACGGGACCTTTGCTGTGAGTATGACCTGGCACGATTACTGACCCAGACAAAGCTTGAGAGGTTTTAAACTACTGGAGGTTTTTTAAAAATAGATTGCACAACCATTTGTCTGAAATGGGAAAGGGTTTCCTGCCTGTGCATCAGCAGGGGGGGGGGCTGGGATAGATGACTTCCAGGGTCCCTTCCAACTCTGTTATTTATTTATTTATTTATTTATTTATTTATTTATTTATTTATTTATTTATTTATTTATTTATTTATTGGTTCGATTTATATGCCGCCCTTCTCCGGAGACTCAGAGTGGCTTACAATGCGTTAAGCAACAGCCTTCATACTTTTGTATATACCTGCTTAGTAGGGCTTTCGCTCCCCCCTCCAAGCGGTTCTTTTTTATACAAAGTCAGCTTATTGCCCCCACAAACCGGGTCCTCATTTTACCTACCTCGGAAGGATGGAAGGCTGAGTCAACCTTGAGCCTGGTGAGATTCGAACTTGCAGTAATTGCAGGCAGCTGGTGTTACTTAACAGCACTTTAGTCTGCTGCGCCACCAGTAGTTATCCGCTCCTATGGGTCACTTTGGGATCCTGCATTTATGTCTCTCCCTTCCATATTGTCCTTAGAACCGGATACCGAATACAGAATAACAGAGTTCGAAGGGACCTTGGAGGCCACCTAGTCTAACCCCCTGCTCAAGCAGGAGCCCCTATACCCGTGATGGCGAACCTATGGCACGCGTGCCACAGGTGGTACGCATAGCCATATCAGTGGGCACGCAAGCTTAGCTCTGGCGCGTATGCGTGCACTGTCCAGCTGGTTTTCGGGCTTTCTGGGCCCACCAGAAGTAGGGAAACAGGTTGTTTCCTGCCTCCAGAGGGTGTCAGGGTGGTGCTGGGGAAGGCTGTTTTCGCCCTCCCCAGACTCCTAGAGAGGCTCTAGAGCAGTGTTTCCCAAACTTGGGAACTTTAAGAAGTGTGGACTTCAACTCCCAGAATTCCCCATCCAGCATGGCTGGCTGTGGGATTTTGGGAGTTGAAGTCCATACATCTTGAAGTTCCCAAGTTTGGGAAACACTGCTCTAGAGCAGTGATGGCTAACTTTTTTGCCGTCGTGTGCCAAAAGCAAGGGGAGCACGGGGGGGTTGCGCGTGCCGTGCCCACACCCATAATTCAATGCTCCATGCGTGCAACCCCACCTCACTCCCCCCCACTTTTGGCATATGACGGCAAAAAGGTTACCGGTGGGCCCAGTAGGCCCGTTTTTCACCCTCCCCAGGCTCCAGAGCCTTTCTAAGAGCTTGGAGAGGACAAAAACGGCCTTCCCTACCCTCCCCCCCCGGAGGCCGGAAACACCCCTTTCCCGACTTCCAGTGGGCCCATAAGGCCCGAAAATCAGCTGGTCAGTGCATGCGTGCATGCTGAAGCTGAGTTATGGCAATGCTCATGTGCCCACAGATATGGCTCCATGTGCCACCTGTGGCACGCATGCCATAGGTTTGCCATCACAGCTCTAGAGCCAGGTGAGAGAGAAAAACGGGCCTACATCGCATGCCAGGAGCAGGAGGAGCGAGGGGGGTCGTGCATGCATGCGCAGGGGCGGGGTGCATAGAATTATGAGTGTGGGTGCGCATGCATGACCCCCCCGCCCCCACTCTCCTGGCACGCGATGGCAGTGCCAGGAGGGTTAGCCATCACTGCCCTATACCATTCCTGACAAGTTACCAGCTTGAGCCTATTATGACATGGACTCAAAACCACTGGTCCTGTTTTTATTTTTAAGCGTGGGGTTAGTTCTGTCTTGTAGAACTGCTGGTCCTGTTTGCACAAAATGATGAATTACACTTGGGGAAGTTATGTGTTGCTAATGTTGTCTCCCCTATGGTTTTCTATTGCTTTGACTGACAACATTGGGGTGTTTGTTGTTTGTTTGTTTGTTTGTTTGTTTGTTTGTTTGTTTGTTTGTTTGTTTGTTTGTTTGGCGTTGGTGTACTGTTATTCTGTACCTTTGGAATATAACAATCAAGTATGTTCAGATCTATTTCGCACAACCTAAAGAGGGTGGGAAATGCGATACTGCTGAGACGCTGGGTTTCGTGAATGACGGCATAGGAATAAGGCAGCTTCTTCCGATCTTCGTGGCAGATTGTTTTGTGGGGATCCAGAGCATTTTCGATCTCCTTCTGTACTTTCTCTGAGAATAAAAGAAATGCAATCTGATTGACAAGCAAGCGAATAACTTCTTTAGGGAAGTAATGTGGATAAAAGAAAGGAATCATACAGAGTCAGATATATGAGCTCTAAAGGACCCTCTCTATTCACATTATTATAAGGGGAAGACGTGCTTAGATACATGAACTTTGAGAGAACCTCTCTATTCACATTATTATAAGATAGAAAAGTGCTTGTTGGAAATTAACAAACAGTTAAACCTCATTAAGTGGTAATATATCTTCTGATGAGACCTAGATGTCACGAAAGGACAGCCATATGGAAAACATCTGAGTGACCTCACTGTGAATGACACAAAGACCTATATGTTACAAAGAGTTACTTAATCCAATAAATTTACCCAAGGACAGTAGTAAATCTCCCATTAGCAACTCCGAGCACTTAAGGAAAAGTTGTGTGGCTAAGATAATTTTATAAACTAAAATTAATGGTTTAAGTAATTAGATGAACATATTATCCAATGTATGTAACCATATAGGGAAAATTGGATGTATGATCTCATGTTAACCATATATGGAAAATGTATGATCTCACTGAATCCTTTGTCTTAGAAATGTATAAAACCAGTTGTATCAGAGTTCTCTCCTTGTTCAAAGCTCCAGGTACAAAACTGGCTCTGAACCTTGCGCAATAAAACTGTCTCTGGCTGACCCAGGAATGTTGTTTGGTCTCATCATTCCACAACAGAAGCCTCAAGAAAGTTAGTCTCCACTTAATTGAAACTCAGGGTAAATTTCAGTTACTAGCTAATCCGGCAAGAACTATAACTAAAGGGAAAATTCAAAAAAGATGAAATGGAAGAAAGGCAACCCCGAACATATATAAATATACTAAGATAAGGAATGAATGGTTAAAAAATAAAAGAGAATAAATATGAATAAGCAGGAAAATTAGAATTTGACGGCGAATGAAGATGCTGTTTATATAAGTAAGCAAAGAAATATTGAGATATTCCGGGTGCGATTCAAGGTGTTGGTTACCACCTTTAAAGCGCTCCATGGCATAGGACCCGGGTACCTCCGAGACCGTCTTCTGCCACCAATAGCCTTCCACCGACCAGTTCGTTCCCACAGAGAGGGTCTCCTCAGGGTGCCATCAGCCAAGTTATGTCGGCTGGCAACGCCCAGGGGGAGGGCCTTCTCTGTGGGAGCCCCAGCCCTGTGGAATGAACTGTCCCCGGAAATTCGTAAGATCTCCGACCTCCGGGTGTTTCGCTGCTCATTGAAGACCCTGTTGTTCCGCCAGGCCGGACTATCAACACAATAGTTTTAAATTGGGGTATTTAAATTTATTGGGGTTTTAAATTTGAGCCACTTATTTAATTATTTTAAATTTTATATCATTGTTTTGTCTGTGTTTTTAAATAGGCTGTACACCGCCCTGAGTCCTTCGGGAGAAGGGCGGTATAGAAATAAAATTATTATTATTATTATTATTATTATTATTATTATTATTATTATTATTATTATTATTATTATTATTATTATTATTAAAAAGGGGAAAAAGAAAATTGTGGCAAAAATTGTAATTGAGTAAAATATATTTGAATTTGATAAATTGTATAAGATAAGATATGGCCAATACTCTGTTCAAAAAAGATGTGGTGAAGGTGGGGTGGGGTGGGGTGGGGGGGACGGGCCAATAAAACTTGTTTAAAAAAAAAAACTAAAGGGAAAATTAATGCTATTATCAATACTTAGAACATGTGTCCTCAAACTACGGCCCGCGGGCTGCCTGCAGCCTGCCAAAGCCATTAATCCAGCCCGCGCAGGGCAATGAGGCTGCACCTCTCACATCACCCCACCCCACCCCTTCGGCCAAACGCAGGATTTACCTTCGCAAGCCCCATGGGCTAGAACTGAAAGGGTAAGGCCAACAATTTTGGCCTGCAGAGACATTCTGGAAGCAAGGGAGGTGAAAAATGGGGCACACAGACAGTCCAGGAGGTCCAAAAAAATGGGTGAAAACGGCCCAATTTTGGCCATAAAACAGGCCGTTTTTGCCTGCGGAATGCTGCTGGAGATAGGGGAGGCGGAAAACTGGGTGCACAAGTGTCCCAGGAGGCCAAAAAATGGGAGAAAAGGGCCCGTTTTTCACCTCCCCTGCATCCAGAAGCTAGAGAGAGAGAGGGGGGGGGGGAGAGAAAGAGAGAGAAAGAGAGGCAGAGGGGAAGAGACAGAAAGAGGGAGAGGGAGGGAGAGACAGAAAGAGAGAGAGACAGAAAGAGAGAGGGGGGAGGGAGAGACAGAAAGAGAAAGAGAGAGAGAGGGAGGGAGGGAGGGAGGGAGGGAGAGAGAGAGAGAGAGAGAGAGAGAGAGAAGAAAGACAGAGATTTCTCAAGCTCCTTGGGGATGAGAAGAATTGCTGCAAAACTGAGTTTCCTGAAGTGGACCACTAGACTCCTAAACAACTGAAAAAATGATCTAGTAAAACGAAAACTCAACCAAAAGAGTAACGTTCAACCAAAAACAAATAAAACACCCCCCAGGAGCAAAATAAATTAAAGTTTAATTAGTGTGCATTATTTAATGGACTGTTCCCATGCCCACCTTGTCACATGACCTAGCCAAGCCCCCCCCCCCCAGTCAGTCTGGGACCCTCCAACAGTCTTAGGGACCGTGAATTGGACCCCTGTTTAAAAAGTTTGAGGACCCCTGCCCTATACATTTCAGACAAGTGGTTATCCAATCTCTTCTTAAAAACTTCCAGTGTTGGACCATTCATAACTTCTGGAGGCAAGTTGTTCCGTTGATTAATTGTTCTCACTGTCAGGAAATTTCTCCTTAGTTCTAAGTTGCTTCTCTCCTTGATTAGTTCCCATCCATTGCTTCTTTTCCTGCCTTCAGGTGCTTTGGAGAATAGGTTGACCCCCTCTTCTTTGGGGCAGCTCCTGAAATACTGGTAGACTGCTATCATGTCATCCCTAGATGGTTGTTAAGCAAGAACTACCCCTACTCCATTTCATTTGACTAAGTCAGGGGTCCTCAAACTTTTTAAACAGGGGGCCAATTCACCGTCCCTAAGACTGTTGGGGGGCCGGACCGGCTGGGTGGGCGTGGCTAGGTCATGTGACTAGGTGGGGCATGGCCAAGGTCATAAAATGGGGCAAAATTCACGTAACCACCGTCTCACTTAGCAACATAAACATTGGGCTCAACTGTGGTCATAAGTGGAGGACTAGCTATATGTACTTCAACTTCTTGAACTGCTTGCTTCCGGAAGTCGTGGGTGCTTTCTCGCTGGAGGTCTTTAAGAAGAGACCGGACAGCCACTTGTCTGAAATGGTATAAGGTCTCCGGCTTGAGTAGGGGGCTGGACCAAAAGACTTCCAAGGTCCCTTCCAGCTTTATTCTATTCTATGATTCTATCCCGCCTATCTCCTTCCGTCTCTGACCTTTTGGCCATCCAGTACCGCCTCTGCTGCTTTGCCGCCCTGCACTTTAGTGCCTCTGCTACCCAGCGCTCCATCCTGTCCCCCCCCCATCACTCTGTGCTCCGTTGCTCCTGCCAGCCTGCACTTTGCCACCCCTGCTGTCCCCAGCTGACCTTCGCTGTCTTCTTCTCCCCGCTGCTGTACTCACGATGTACACATCTTGGCCTTTTTTGAGGCAGCTCAGCCGGGGGAGACAAGTGTGGAAGAGCCCAGAGTGACCGAAAGAGGAGAAATGGGGTGGAAGACTTGAAATGGAGGCCAGCATGGCATGGCAGAAGAAGGAGGTCCTTGCCTAACAGGCACGACAGTTTCTCCCCCTTCAAACCCACACGGCCTCCAGGCCAGGTGTGAAATGCTCCCGGTTTCGACCGGTTCGGCCGAACTGTTAGCGATGGCAGCCAGTGGTTCGGAGAACCGGTAACGATAGCGGCACGAGGCTCCGCCCACCCGCCCAGTCGTTCGTTGTTATTTCCTGGTTAAAACCAGGAAGTAATGACGACTGGGCGGGTGGGCGGAGCCTCGCAGAAGTGTTTGCCCATGAGCAGAGGGTCCAAGGCGCGTGCACTTCCGAACCACTTGGGAAGGTAAGTAGATTTCACCCCTGCTCCAGGCGCTGGAGACAGAACCTCGACAGCCTCCCTTGGACAGCCCAGAATTGGAAGATCTAAAGGTAGAGGTTGAAAAAAGGAGGGAGGAGAGCCTAGAATTCTTACCACAAGCAGGGGTGGGATTCTACTGGTTCGGACCAGTTCGGGCAAACCGGTAGCTCCGACGATCAGATCGGCCTGCCCACCCGCCCCTGCGCTTTACTTACCTTTATCTTCTCAGCTGATTGGCGTGGTAGAGCAGATTGTTGTGCCTCAGCTGTGTTACTCCCAAGTGGTAACACAGAAGGTTAGTATTTGTAAAACTGTGCACACACGCACAGCGCATGTTAGGTGCGCTCGCACACAAAGCGCGTGATCACCGAACCGGTTGTTAAACCGGCAGCATCCCACCACTGACCACAAGCTTTTCTCACCTTGAATATTGGGATGAACCGCCATAAAAAACAGACCCCAAGAAAGGGTGACAGCTATGGTGTCCGTGCCTGTGAGGAACAAGTCAACGATAACTTGAACCAAATTGTCTTCATCGAAAGTCGAGGTGGAGTCCTTTTTCTCCTATGGATCGGATGAACAAAACAGAACTGAAGCCCAAGATATTCAGAGTTACGGAGCCTTAATTCCAACTGTTGTGCGGCAATGTCACTGTCAGGAAGAGGGATTCCTGGCCACTGTATTATACCCCAAATCTATCCGCGAGATGAGGAGCAGGATCTTCTCAACAGACCTTAATACATAAGATAGATGGTACTGGAGAATATTTTTTGCATCCTAAACCAGTTAAGGCTGTGTAGCCCAGGATTAATATTTAAGCTGTGCTTGATAGGTGGTAGCAAACTATCCAGCATTTTGGGGATCATTGTTATATGGTTCCATTTAGCTACTTCACTTAAGGACTGGGTAGTTTCCTCCATAGAATGTATTGCAGTTAAGAAATCAAGAGGTTTTCAGGGATCCCTGAAGCTAAGTTACTGTAGTGTAGTTACAGGCATAGCTAGAACCAGTGGTGGGATTCAGCCAGTTCGCACCAATTCAGGAGAACCGGTTGTCAACTTTCTGAGCAGTTTGGTGAACTGATTGTTGGAAGAAATCATTAAGGCAGAGAACCGGTTGTTAAATTATTTGAATCCCACCACTGGCTAGAACCCCAGCTGAGACTGAGCAGATGTTCATATTTATGACAGTCCTGGGGTCATGTGATCCCCTTTGGCGACCTTCTGACAAGCAAGGTCAATGGGGAAGCCAGATTCACTTTACAATCCTGTTCCTAACTTAACAACTGCAGTGATTCACTTGCCACAAGTGTGGCAAGAAAATGGGGCAAAACTGACGTAACAGTCGTCTTGCTTAATAGCCATGGGAATTTGGGGCTCAGTTGTGGTCATAAATCAAGGCCTATCTGTAGTTGTATTTTCAGACTGGTATTCAACGAAAGTTTTCAAGTGAGACAGCCTGTTTCTTTTGGCGAGAATGCTTGGCTCACTCTTAACCTGATAATTCCTTAGTCACAATATCTCAATCCTACCTCAATTTTACCCCTAATCCAGGAGTGTCAAACTGGATTTCTTCGAGGGCTGGATCAGCATTGTAGTTCTCTTCTGTGGGCCAGGTGCAGTGGGGGGCAGATGGGATGGACACCCTCCTGCAGCACCCTGCCAGCCAAAATGGGAGGGGGAGGAGTCTCGCGAGGCCCTCCGCAGCCTGTTTTCAGCCTAGATGGCCTCCTGCAACACCCTGCCAGCCAAAACCGGGGACAGAGGGCCACGCAAGGCCCCCTATGCACCATTTTTGGCCTGGACAGCCTCCTGCAGCACCCTGCCAGCCAAAGTGGGGTGCCAGGGGGCCATGCGAGACCCTTGTGCCCCATTTTAGGCCTTCTGCAGCACCCTGCCATCCAAAATGGGGCATGGGGGACCTCGCACAGCCCCCCTGCACCCGATTTTGGCCGGCAGAGTGCTGCAGGAGACTGCCCAGGCCAAAAATGGGGCATGGGGGGGGCGGTATTTCATTTTTGGCAGCAAATGCTCCTTTAAAACCAAGAAAAAGATATCCCAAAAGTGTTTTTTCCAAAAGGCAACTGGACTTTCTTTTTTTTTTTTTTCCTTGAAAACATTTCACATCTCATTCAAGAAACTTCTTCAGGTCAGTTCAGGAGCTTCTTGGATGAGAAGCGAGACGTTTTCAAGGGAAAAAACCCAAGGAAGTCCAATGGTCTTTTGGAAAAGCACTTTTGCGATAGGCCATATACATTGAATTCCGTTCAGTTTGGCTTGCCTTGAAATGGTGTTTAGCCAAATTCAGGTTTTTAACTCTGCTTTTCCTGCTCCTACATTGGAAAAAAGTTTTGTGTATCCCTGTCCTGCTGGGCTAAGTTGATATTTTAGGCTTGGTGAATCAAAAACTAGGCAGGCCAAATAGGGTTTTGCACATGAAAACATGGAAGCTTACATCATCCATGTGAGCTAAATAGAAGTCAACGTAGCTTTGCGGCTCATGAGAGGCCTGAGGAGTCTTAGAGCTTCTCATCTTCTTTTTGATATAAGAAATCATAAATTCAAAGGACAAAACCGCCTTCTTGTGAGGCCCAGGGAGGTATTCCATAAGAGAAGGGAAGATGTTATACATCTGCAGGAAGAGAAATAATTTTAATCATAATTCTCAATAACCTTGGTAGCTTAGACATTTAATTTATAAGCCACCGTGTGGCATTCTTAGTGCTCTCTTTTCTTGGTTATTTGCTTGTAGATGTTTCATCTGAAATGATATATATTTATGAGATATATGTTATATATTTATGAGATATATATTATATAATATGAGATATATTTTTAACAAGTTATGCCTTGGTAAAAACAGACGTGGAATATGCATCCAATTTTGGTCAGCATAATATAAAAAAGACTTTGAGACTCTGGAAAGAGTGCAGAGAAGAGTGACAAAGAAGATTTGGGGGGGAGGGACTGAAGGCTAAAACATATGAAGAACGGTTGCAGGAATTGGATATATCTAGTCTAGTGAAGAGAAGGACCAGGGGTGACATGATAGCAGTGTGCCAATATTTGGGGGACTTCCACAAAGAAGAGGAGGGGGAACAAGCTATTCTCCAAAGCACCTGAGGGCAGGTCAAGAAGCAATTGATGGAAACTACTCAAGGAGAGAAGCAACCTAGAACTAAGGAGAAATTTCCTGACGGTAAGAAAAATCAACAAGTGGAACAGCTTACCTTCAGAAGTTGTGGGTGCTCCAACACTGGAGGCTTTTAAGAAGAGACTGGGCAGCCATTTGTCTAAACCAGTATAAGGGGATGGACTAGAAGACTCCATGTCCCCTTCCAACTCTGTTATTCTGTATGGTTTTCCCTCTGCATTTTAAGATATATTTATATCTGTGATATAGATAGCATTGGACAAGGTGTTGTGGCTCCGTTACCTGAGCCTGTGTCATCATCAGGAGAGGACTCCGAGAGTGAAGGAGAGGAGTTCGCAAGGCCTCCCTCTCCAGGACCCTCCTCTCTGGCAATGCCTTCGGTGTCCGCCGAAGGGCAAGAGATAGGGCCAGGGCCAAGCACGTCCACGGAGCCACAGGTGGACAGTGATGAGGGTAATGAGTCTTGGCTGGATCCCCGGCAGCGTCGCAAAGATAAGCGCACGCAGCAGAAGGCGTGCCAGAGATTAGGCTGAGTCACTGGATCACACCCCACAGGATATAAAAGGGGGTGAGGTGGCCATTCAGACTCTGTGATGGACAAAACTAACTACTATCAAGTCACATTGCATCTTTGGAAACAACATTATCGGCCTTGGATTTATTTTACGAACTGGACAATTCTTGACTGTGGGTATTTTGTTTATTGAGTAAAAGTTCTTGGCAAGCAGCTACTGGGTTGCTGCCAAGCGTCTTATCGGAAGAATTGGTTGTCTGCCAGTTTATTTAACCCCCGGCTATCTGTTTGTGTGTGTGTGTGAGACGGGGACAGAACACAAGGTGGATCAATAAAGCATTCCAGGAAGTTATAAGGCCATACGTTCTAAGGCATTATGAGGAAAACTTTCGTTTACTTGATTTGCTTACCATTTCTCCAAAAGTGCCTCTGCATTTTGTAATGTTATTGATGTGTTCAACAAGCTTTTGGAACATGTCATCCACTCCGAGAACAGGTTCCCCAAAAACTGCTGTGTGGATCATTTGGGAGGCTGAATGCATGATCAGTGGGGAAGGGTCCAGTGATTGTCCTATACCCAGAAGTTAGCAAACTGTTACAAACACAACAAAGCTGGTAGAAGGAAAAAATATTCTGTAAAGCAAACTGACTGCCATTGCTAAATAAAGAAACAGCGGGCAGGTCAGACGGAGAAAGACTGCCTGCCAGCTGCCACCTTATGCCATGCAGTGAGTTTGCCATGAACTCTGGGAAGAGTGAATAGGAGAGGGAGCCTGGTTTGAGCCTAACAAGTTGTCCAGGCAATATATGTGTTCTGTGACTTTAATATGAATATGTATTGTGTGACTTTACAGTTTTACTTCTGATTCATTGTAATGCTGAGTCATGCTGTAATTACTTGTGAACGTATTTAAGGAAGGTACTGTAACGTATTCAGTTGATGATAAGCTACCATTGTGTGAGGAGTGCTATCCATTGTGCTATCATCGGTTGGATGGATCTGCTACCATCGTGGTAAGAAGATTTTATATCACTGGACTGATTTAACTGGCAAAGACTTGGATTTGTTTAAAGACTATGAGATTGTTTTTTCACTATAAAGTAAACTTTTGATAAACCAGTTTGCACATCTCTTATTCATTGCTCTCAGCAACGTTTCTCTGTGCTCTACACTCTGCTGGTTGGTAACACAACAACAATATCCTTAACAGGGAGGATACTTGGAGGGGAATGAAAGTAACTTCCCTGTCTCCTCAAGATGCTGCTTCAAGAAGACAGCTGCATACCAACCTACTTTTGCATTGATCATTCTGAAAACATCTTGCCTGAACCTAATTGGTTATGGAGGGGCAATGGTAGGCAGTTCTGGGAGGGAAAAGTCAAATTTAGGAATTTTAACATGCAATTCTCAGTACTGGCTACATTTGACTACAATAGATTTCTAATAAAACTATATCTTTCCCAATGAATGGAGCCAAGGATCATTTTTACTGAGAGGTTTAAGTTGTGGCAGGTCTGCCTCCCTAACCTTTCAGCCATCAGCTACATACCTTTGGTCTGGGCAAAAGTCTTCACCAGCTGACTAGCCTCCTCTTGTATGTACTCTTCCAGCCCCTTTTTCATTTGTCCCAATTTCTGAAGGGTCGAATTCCCAAACTGTCTCTGCTGCTTCCAGGTTTTTCGATTGGAAAACATGATGCCTGCAGAAAACATGAACCATTAGGATGCTTTATTAGAAGTGTATTATTTTTATTAGAGACACATATTCCACTTTACATTACAGGAAATCATGGCTGTATACAGCACAGCCTCTCCTCCATTTTTCCCCACAGCAACAAGCCTGTAAGGAAGGTTGGGCTGAGAATGATTGGCTCAAAATCATACAGTGAGATTCAGTGGTTGAACCACTGAGAACCTGAATCTCCTAGGTCAGTGATGGCTAATCTTTTTGCCGTCGCATGCCAAAAGTGGGGAGTCCGCGGAGTGGTCCACATGCCCACAACCACAATTTAATGCCTCCCCACCCCCCATACATGCACGTGTGACACCCCCCCCATTCTCCCCCCCCCCACTTTTGACACGTGACAGCAAGGTTTTCTTGGAGACTGGGGAGGGCAAAAACAGCCTTCCCCACCCCCACCCTCCGGAGGCTGGAAACGGCTCATTTCCCAACTTTCGGTAGGCCTGGAAGCCCCAAAAATCAGTTGGCCAGTGTGCGCATGTGTGCTGGAACTGAGCTAGGGCAATGCTCACGTGCCCACAGATATGGCTCCACGCGCCACCTGTGGTACAGGTGCCATAGGTTCGCCATTACGGTCCTAGATCCTTTCAACCACAACATCTGATTGGATCTCAGTAATGGTGATCTTGAATATGAGCCAGCAGTGTGCAGCAGCAACCAAAAAAGCTAACACAATCCTGGGTTGCATAAACAGAGGCATAGAATCAAGATCACGTGAAGTATTAGTACCACTTTATAAAACCCTAGTGAGACCACACCTGGAATACTGCAACCAATTTTGGTCACCATACTACAAAAAAGATGTTGAGATTTTGGGAAAAGTTCAGAGAAAAGCAACTAAGATGATCAAAGGCCTGGAGATTAAAACATATGAAGAACAGCTGCAGGATTTGGGCTTGGCTAGTCTAAGGAAAAGAAGAATTAGGGGCGACATGATAGCAGTCTTCCAGTATTTGAGGAGCTGCCCCAAAGAAGCAGGGTCAAATTATTCTACAGAGGGCAGGACAAGAAACAATGGTTGGAAACTAATCAAAGAGAGAAGCAACCTGGAATTAAGGAGTAACTTCCTAACAGTGAGGACAATTCACCAGTGGAACAGAAGTTGCCTTCAGAAATCATGGGTGCTTCCTCACTGGAGGTTTTTAAGAAGAGACTAGAGTAGACATTCACTTATCTGAAATAGTTTAGGTTTTCCTGCTTGAGCAGGAGACTGGATTAGAAGACGTCCAAGATCCCTTCCAGCTCTGTTCCTTTTTTTTTTTTAATTTGATTTATATGCCGCCCTTCTCCGGAGACTCAGGGCGGCTTACAATGCGCTCAGCAATAGCCTTCATCCTTTTGTATATTTATGCAAAGTCAGCTTATTGCCCCCACAAACTGGGTCCTCAATTTACCTACCTTAGAAAGGATGGAAGGCTGAGTCAACCTTGAGCCTTGGCGAGATTCGAACCTGCAGTAATTGCAGGCAGCTGGTCTTAATAACCAGCTTAATAACAGGGTGCCTTAGACCACTGTACTACCAAGGTTCCTATTCCTATTCCTATTCCTATTCCTGTTCCTGTTCCTGTTTCTATTCCATTCATTCAGTATTCTCTTCTACTCTGCAACCAATTTTGGTCACCATACTACAAAAAAATATTTTATTCTATTTTACAGCAAGATCTGAGACCTGGGTTCCAAAGCTTTGACCTATCCATCATCAAAATCCATATCTCCCCAAATCATTGAACCCAGCCTACCCTAATCTTTCACCAAATATTAAACATTCACATAAAGTCACACTCTTGTTATTTTGGTGGCAATAAAAAAAATAAAGCTCTAACCCAGTATAAAAAGACTGAAAGGAGAAAGCACCTATTTTTTATTTTATTAGTCGCATTTTTATGCCGCCCAACTCCTGAGGGACTCTGGGTGGCTAGTTTTTGTCCACTTACCTTTTCCGCTTCCCAGAATTTTTGAAAAAGGAAATATTGGTCGCCCACACATTGCTTCAGAATTATTAATTAATCCATTTTTCACAGCACTGAATCCAGTTAGCACAATCACCGGTGTGTGTCCTATCCAAAAGGTGAAGATATTCCCGTAAATGTCTGTAAGCTGTAAATGGGATCAAAATATCCAACAAAGTCAGGGCAGGGAAAGAGTTAAGTATTATGTCAAAAATATTGCTGCATTCCAAATATCTGTGTTTATTCATTTCTTTGCTTAAAAATAATTTATTAAATATTACAGATAAAATGAATACAAATAAAAACAAAAGAGTAGAGAGAAGATAAAAAGAGCAGAAAAGTAAAAATAAAAATAATGAAATAAAGAAAAATTGAGGGGGGGAAATAAAAATATAACAAAACAAGAAAAAAGAAATATAAAGAAGTAACTTCTCATTTCATCTAACAAGTATTAAAAATTTTAATATCTTATCATTTTACCTTAAAATACAACAAACAAACTCTTCACATCACATCTTTTATCTATAATAAATCCTTAAGACCTCATCATTTTAATATTGTAAAAAAAAACCCTAAATTTATCATATTTCCCTTCAGTTTTATCAATCTTGATCTTTCTTCTTTCTCCTTTTTCATCAAGTTTTTCGAGGAACGAGGTGGCTCATGTAGTTAGGATGCTGGGTTGGAAGTTAGCAAGCCCATGTTCGAGACCCAAGTGCTGCCCTGGAGTGGAGTGAGCTCCCGTCATTTGCTCCAGCTCCTTGACAGGAACATGAAAGGAGCCCCCACAGGATCCCCCAAGCAACAGTTATCTCACCAGATAATCATTTCAATCTGGAAGTGCCTTAAGAGTTGCCTCTGATATAAATGGGATGGGGATCAAGTCTTTTAAAATTTTAACAGGTCTCCTTTGTAAATCCAATGAAATAAAATTACCCAAATCACTCTCCTGATTGGTTAGTCGGTTATATGTTCTTTTTAATTATTAAAACTACAGCTGAATTCCTTTGTATATCCAGTATTTCATTTTGTTCCAAATCATTCTTGTAACCTGTCATTTTTAAATTCACATTCAGATATATGTCACTCTTATCCAGTAAAACCTGTTCCTCTTCCATAACATCATTCACACAAAGTCTATTTATGATGGCAGACATTGTTAAAATTAACTTCTGAGACCACTGTTCACATATGTCCTCAGTATATTCAATGTTAAGGTATTTTGCTCCATTCTGTGTTAATAGGTCAAATTGTTAATTGTAATCCTTATTCCCTTTTAGTTATGGTGTCCAACCTTCAAAGTCTCTTCCTATCACTTTTTTTTCCTAAAATTCACAATATGTGTGATTTTCCCACAGGAAGGATACATTCATTTTATTTCAAAATTCATTTGAAGTCCATCTAGACTCTTAATCTATTTATTATTTTCCAAAAACAATACTCCAATGTCCTTTATTTGCTGTTCACATTTTTGCTTAGCAAAAATTTCTAACTTTTTGAAATCACACTTAAATTTTCTTTTGTTGAGAATTGAGGGAAACTTAACTTGTGTAAGTCATCAGACCTTTGCCATTCGAAAGGTTCTTAATATTTGAAAGCAGCTTAAAAAGTAATTCTAAAAGTGATTAAGGAATGAAGCTCAGACACGTTTTATGTCCATGTAAGTTATATTACAGATGTGGACAGAAATGGAACCTCTTGACTTCCAGCAGTTTCACTTACCAGCTAACCACGAAAACCTTGGTTTCTGCAGCCTACTTGCAAGGAGCAGTGGTCCAGGGTAAATGTGGGCAATCCTATGCGCTCTCCTTTCTCCAGAGAGATTTTGCCATCCTCTGGCTGGTCATCTTGGCCATAATTCCATCTTCATCCTTTCAGAGATATCTAGCTCGCCATATCCTCACTGAAAGTCCATCAGTTATTCACTGCAAATCTGGCTTTTTCAGTCCAGATCAGAATTTTAAGGGATGGTGCTATAGATATAAACTTTACCCTCTTTGAGATTTAGATAGAAGTCAAACATAGGTGCATCATGTCAACTCACGAAGCTTTCCTGACCCGCTCCCGAGTTGCCATAGGCAGGAGGATAGGGGGATTGAGTCTCACAGCTGCATCAAAGAATTTGCACCTCAGTCAAAACAACGCACATCCTAGCCAGCCAAAGTTAAGGCTATCTCCACAGAAACCAGTAACAGCTGGAAAGAGTGACTCAGTGGTGGGATTCACTGGTTGTAACAACTGGTTCACTGTGTGCTCGCTTCCCTTGCATGGGTGCCAAACTTGTACTTCTGCGCATGCACATTACGATAGAAAGTTGCCTGCTACTGACTCCAGAGTGAGTAAAACAGCTGAGGCACAGCAATCCGCTCTACTGAGCCTATCAGCTGGACTTAAAACAAAAGAAATATAGCACAGGGTCAGGTGGGCCCATCTGCTCATCGGAGCGAACTGGTTCACTCACAGCTGATCATCGGAGCTACTGGTACACCCAAGCTATGGATCAGAACCAGCTGAATCCCTCCCTGGAGTGACTTCTACGACCCGCAAAATTGCTTCGTTGGGAAATGTGACAGATGACTCACCTTGAAGGGAGGAGGAAACAGGGTCAGAGGCAAGGCACGAACTGAGTGGGGTCAGAGCTGGCTTTATTAGGTCCGTGCCAAAATGGTGTTCCTAATAAACAACTGGATTTTTCTTGAAAACTGGCTGGAAGCTCCTGCTTTTATTAGGGCATCAGTCGGAATCCTGACAACAAGCCAGCTCTGACTAAACTAACCAAAATGACTGGGATTCCTGAGCCCTGGACTCTCCACCTACTCTTTCATACTTGGGGTGCGTGGAGAGAAACTCAGGCCATCATGGCAGACGGCAGGATCTCTGAAGAAAGCCTGCTCCTGGCAAGGAGACAGAACCTGCCCCCATCCAGGAAACTCCAGGAGCCAGCAGCCCAAATGGAACTCAATTGCAACCGTCTCTGACCACGGAAGCCAAGACACCCAGAATGCCTGCCTCAATGACCAAAGCAGAAAGGGATTGAGTATCGGTGGAAGAGAATCTCTAAAGTGGTCAAGGTCGCACCCCCCTACCCTAGCTCCCATCACCTGGGCAACACATAAGCGAGCTAGAAAGACTGGAGTGGATGAAGGAGTGGGAAGAGGTCAGAACTCCAAAAACTCTACTGGGGAGCCCAGGTGAATCCTTAGAGCAACTGAGGGAGGAATTTGACCAAGCCACCCTTCGTGATGAGGGGCCATCGTGCCGCCCAAAAGAAAGGGGAAAAGAGATGGGGGGTGCAGTTGATCCCCATGAGTGTTGTGGCCCGTACGTGGCCTGTGCAGCTGGTAGCTGATTCCGACAGCGAGGAGGCTGGTGTGATGCTGCGCCAGCAGCCTGTGCAGCTGGCACCCGAGTCAGACAATGAGGAGGCTGGAGAAGATGTGGTGCCAGAGGCAGGGATTCAGCCGGGGCCTTCAGAACCTCCAGAAGCTCCTTTAAGTGAAGAGGACGAAGAGGAGGAGCCTCTTCTCGATGCACAGGCGCGCAGAGCTGCCAAAAGGCAGGAGTGGCTCCTCAGGAGGAGGTCTCCTCGAGAGTAAAGCTTGGGGCTAATTGGCCACTCCCTTAGCCTATTTAAGGAGGAACGCCGACTGAAGCAATTTGCAGGGAACAACTTCATTCACATACCTTCGTGTCTTGTCTTGCTTAACAGCTTTCTGCAAATTGCTTCTCGGCATTCTGCCAACCCCAGTAAGCTTTCAGTATTATTCTTTGAATTCTTGACAGCTGTTAATGCAGTTAATTAACAGCCGTTGTGGTAAAAAAAACTGGTTTATTTAGTAAACTAAGGTTTGTACAGACTTTGTGTGTGCTGCGTTCTTTGGGTCCGTAGCTGGGGCACAACAATGAAGTGAGGAGAAGCCCCTTCCAACCCTGCTTTTATTAGGGCATCGGTCGGAACCCTGACACATCAAAGTCACAGAGAAACTGTCCCTTGTGCCAACATTTTAATGATGGTTTACCTGTAGCAGACGATCCTGTGGAATTTAGAGGAGGAGGAGGAGGAAGAGAAAAAGAGTCTCTGCGATTTATTAGCTAGTTGGTTTCATTCCCATACTGTTGTTGCGGGCCAAACAGTTGCATTAATTAACATAAAATGGTAAGATTTGAATCTGTTCTTACGACAAGCAGTTGTCACGCTGGTAGTTTGACCTTTCACCGGCTTCATTTTTGTTGTGACAAAATTACACGACTGCCATTCAGCACCATCTCCCTGAAAAATCTGCGGATTTTCTGGGCAACGTTGTCCCACAGTCATTTCAGATATGACCGCTGGGCTGAGTCCAGCCTTTTCAAAATCCCAAAGCAATTTTTTTTTTCTCCTACAGGTCAGACTATTCTCAGTCAGATTTATTTTATTTATTTATTTATTGATTTGATTTGATTTCTATACCGCCCTACTCCCGAAGGACTCAGGGCGGTGCACAGCCAAACAATAAAACACATACAATACAAAATTTAAAAGTAGAATAAAATCAAATTAAATAATTTTGGCCCCGACAAATTTAAAACCCCAAACTTTTAAAACCAATTTAAAATTGAATGTATAAAATACTAAAAGATATTTAAAAATTAAAAAAACTTTTATAAAAGAGGGAGAAAATTAGGCCAGGCCCGCCTGGTGAAATAGTAAGGTCTTTAAAGTGCGGCGGAAGGTGCGCAGATCCGGGATCCTCTGTATCTCTGGGGGGAGCTCGTTCCAGATAGTAGGTGCCCCCACAGAGAAGGCTCTCCCCCTAGGGGCCGCCAGTCGGCATTGTTCGGCTGACGGCACCCGGAGGAGCCCCTCTCTATGGGAGCGTACCAGCTGGTGGGAGGCTATTGGTGGTAGTAGGCGGTCCCGCAAGTACCCAGGTCCTAAGCCATGAAGTGCTTTAAAGGTGGTAACCTTGCCAGATTGAAGGAAGCAGTTCCAGGGCACCCAACATGGGCCCCACCTGTTGTGCCCGTCCTAAATTGGAGTTTTCCATCGAAATCAGATGCATGCCATCAACAATATTGAGGGTGTTTTAATTTGTCCCAGGGCCAAATTATCTAATGTGGTTTTATACTGTCTTTTAAATTTTGTAATTTATGTGTTTTATTTTTTTAGCTGTTCACCGCCCTGAGTCCTTCGGGAGTAGGGCGGTATATAAATTTGATAAAATAAATAAATAAACAAACAAACAAACAAACAAACAAACAAACAAACAAATCTGGGAGCAGCAAATGTCAAAGTCATTTCAGTTTGCAGAAGAAAGGCTTTCCAGATTGATTGTTGCATGTTTGCGTGTGCATTTGCCAAATTTCATCACAGTAATACATTAATTAATAAGATAATAATAGCTGGCTGTGCTGCAAATGCAAGAACAGTAAAGGTACTTAAAGGTAAAGCGCTCTTGTCTATTTGGGACTTTAGCAATAGTAAGAATTTTTATTTATGTTGCTTAATTACAGCTCATATCTACGAACTCTTTCTCACAGAATGTCCTTGGGACGTGTACAGCTTCTGATGAAAACTCCATTTGCCGAAGCATTCATCACAACGGCAGTTTGCAAAATATTAGAGATGCGGTCAGGAGATCTGTTGGTAAATGTCAGGATTGCAAAAGAGGCTGACCTTGGTTGAGCAAACAGGTTCCACAGTGATTGAGGGCTTGACCCCTAGCCCTGCCTCTTGAAAAGTTGCATCTACCATGCCCATGTCCTCAGAGGACAGCCATGTGAAGTGGAGGGAAGCAGTGGTGGGTTGCTTCTGGTTCGATCCGGTTCTTGCGAACAGGCAATAATGGCGGTGGGAGGCTCCGCCCATTAGTGATGGGTTGCCCCCAGTTCAGACTGGTTCGTAAGAACTCGTAGTAAAACCGGCGGGAGGCTCCACCCACCGACCTGTACGTCATCAGGAAGCTTCTGCGCATGTGTAGAAGTGCGCAAGCAAGTGAAGCAAGCACACGCACGGCCCCATTACAAACCAGTAGTAAAGGTAAGTAAAACCCATCCCTGCCGCCCATCTGCCCGGATGTCATCATGGACAATCTGCACATGCGCAGAAGCTCAAGCACACACATGAGCTGGGAGTCCCTTACAAACTACTGATTCTGGATGTAATCTCTACCAGAGCAAAACTGAGGTCAACACAACTGAAGCAGGGAGGTAGGTCTTTTTGGAAGCCTTAAATGTTTAGCCAATACAAGTGATGATGAAGGAAAAAATACATTAGCATAACAAGCTGGAGTTAGTCAATTCCTATGGCTTAGAACAGTGCTCCCCAACCTTTCCACCTTGGCAGCCCGGCACAGAGGAGAGCATGTGAGTGGCACATGCACACACATGCACACAGCTCTATTTGTGCGAGCAGTAGGAATGGAGCTTCGAATGAGGGGCGCTTGTGCACGCACGCCAAGCTCCAGTCATGTGAATGGACCTCCACGCACGAGCGCAAGTGCCCTCCACTGGCATGAGTGAAGCTTCATGCATGTATGCTTGCCCATCACTTGTGTGAGTGGAGCTTCACATGTGCGTGGCAGGGGTGGGTTCTAAATTTTTTTACTACCGGTTCTGTGGGCGTGGCTTATTTTGTGGGTGTGGCTTGGATGTCGTGTGACTAGGTGGGCGTGGCTAGCTGGTCAGAGTCATTTCTGGAAGGTCCTTGCACTTACGACTAGTCCTCGCACTTATGACACGGCTCATTTGTTTGCTTTTAACACTGATCAGCTGTAGGACGACCCTTTGAAGCCCTGCGGCAAGAGTTTAAACAGTTTTTTTCCCTCTAGTCATCAGCTGGGACTCAGGAGGCAGCAATAGATTGGGGGTGGGACCAAATAAAAGGTAAGAATAACGTGGGTGGGTGGGAGGGGGGGAGAACCGGTTCGGTGATGTCATATCGTCACCGCTACCAGCTCGGCCGAACCGGACCGAACCGGGAGGAACCCACCACTGGTGCGTGGATTTGCCCATCACTCATGCAGCCTGGTAGGGGGCCGCAACCCCAAGGTTGGGGATCCCTGGCTTAGAATTTTGCTGGACAGATCATTTGATTACAGGTAGTTCTCAACTTACAACCATTCATGAAGTGACCATTCAAAGCTACAATGGCTCAGAAAAAAGTGACTTAATACCAGTAGTGGGTTTCAATTTAGCTTGCTACCGGTTAGCTCGTGTGTGCAGAAGCATCCGGGTGGGGTGGATGGAGGCTGCCGCCGCTACCAGTTCGCCCGAACCGGGGCAAACCGATAGCAACCCACCACTGCTTAATACCTTCTTTCACACTTACACTCATTGCATCATCAAAAAAGCACAACAGAGAATATTCTTTCTGCGTCAGCTGAGAAAGGAGCTGCTGATATAGTTCTACAGAGGAATTATTGCGTCTGTCATTCGCATCTCTATAACTGTCTGGTTTGGCGCAGGAACCAAACAAGGCAGACCCAGACTTCAACAGATAGTTAGGATTGTAATAAAAAATAATTGCAACCAGCCTGCCTTCCACTGAGGACCTGTATAATGCGTGAGCCAGAAAGAGGGCTGTGAAAGTATCTACAGACACCTCACATCCTGGACATAAACTGTTTCAACTTCTTCCCTCAAGATGACCCTATAGGGCATTGCACACCAAAACAATCAGACACAAAGTCAGTTCCCCCCTCCCATTGCATGCTATCACTCCACTAAACAACTAATTCCCACAAAACTAACTTATCCCTTGGGATGTCAAACTACCTATGGTAGTAGGGCTGTATTACTATTATTGTAATGGTGGCGCGGCAGACTAAAGCACTGTTATTAACATCAGCTGCCTGCAATTACTGCAAGATCAATTCTCACCAGGCTCAAGGTTGACTCAGCCTTCCATCCTTTCTAAGGTAGGTAAAATGAGGACCCAGATTGTAGGGAGCAATAAGCTGACTTTGTATAAAATATTCAAAAGTATGAAGGCTATTGCTTAATGCATTGTAAGCCGCCCTGAGTCTCCGGAGAAGGGCGGCATATAAATCAAATTTAAAAAAAAAATTGTTCTCATCTTTCCTATTACCTATTTCCTTAGCATTTTATAACTATAACTTTGTTGCTTGCATCTCATGATTTATGTTGCTTGCTTTTATTTAGTATCCTATTATGATTTATGTTGATTATTTAGTATCCTATGACTATCACTGAATGCTGTATCTTATGATTGATGATATCTGTATTTTATGATTAGCATCATGATTTATCATTAATTGCTTGTATATACACTGAGAGCTTAATCACTGGAGACAAGTTCCTTGTGTGTCCAATCACATTTGGCCAATAAAGTATTCTATTCTATATGCTATAATAACAGAATCTTGAAAAACCTTACCATGTTTCTCCATCTTTTTCTTTTATACCAAAGAGACTCAAGGAAAGAGCGATCTTGAGCATTTTCCTCACCCAGTTTTTCTGGGCTAAGTTTGTATTTTCCTAATGGCTGCCAGATATATTTTTCAAGGTTGTCTCCATACTTCCCCACAATAGGATGCAAGACATTCCATATTCAGCAGCACAGATAAACAAACAAACAAACATGGAAGGGTACAGATCTTGTGCAATGGTGATCCCCATAATAATGTATGATACTGAACCCTGCCCATTGAGAAAGAAGGAATAAAAGAAGATACTTTGGGAGATAGTTATTACTGTGGGCTGAAAAAAGTAATAATCAATTGATCTAATTATTGCTTGATTACTGCTTTGAGGTAATGATAAACAAATAAACATAATATTATAAATTGAGCCTTGGTAGTACAGGGGTTTAAGGCACCCTGTTATTAAGCTGGTAATTAAGACTAGCTGCCTGCAATTATTGCAGGGTTCGAATCTCACCAAGGCTCAAGGTTGACTCAGCCTTCCATCCTTTCTAAGGTAGGTAAAATGAGGACCTGGTTGTGGGGGCGATAAGCTGACTTTGTATAAATATACAAAAGGATGAAAGCTATTGCTGAGCACATTGTAAGCCGCCCTGAGTCTTCGGAGAAGGGCGGCATATAAATCAAATTTTAAAAAAAATATATTAATGATGGGTGTACAAGCAGATGATGGACTAAAAGAAAATCCCGAGTTCTGAAATGACACCTATTCTCTCCTCCCACCCCTTGCTATTGCAAATCCTACCCTTAAAATGATGCTACAGAGCACACCAGAACAACTAGACACAAGAATAGTTTTCTTCCCAAATGCCATCACTCTGCTAAACAAATAATTCCCTCAACACTGTCAAGCTATTTACTAAATCTGCACTACTATTAATCTTCTCATCTTCTCATCGTTCCCATCACCTATCTCCTCCCACTTAGGACTGTATGACTGTAACCTTGTTGCTGGTATCCTTACGATTTATATTGATATTGTTTCCTGTTTGCTTATTTGTAACCTATGACTATCATTAAGTGTTGTATTTATGATTCTTGATTAATGTATCTTTTCTTTTATGTACCCTGAGAGCTTATGCACCAAAGACAAATTCCTTGTGTGTCCAATCACACTTGGTCAATAAAAAATTCTATTCTATTCTATTCTATTCTATTCTATTCTATTCTATTCTATTCTATTCTATTCTATTCTATGAGCCTTGGTGGAGTAGCAGACTAAAGCACTGTTAAGTAACACCAGCTCCCTGCAATTACTGCAAGTTCAAATCTCACCAGGCTCAAGGTTGACTCAGTCTTCCATCCTTTCGAGGTAGGTAAAATGAGGACCCGGTTTGTGGGGGCAATAAGCTGACTTTGTATAAAAAAGAACACCGCTTGAGGGAGGGGAGGCAAAAGCCCTACTAAGCAGGTATATACAAAAGTATGAAGGCTATTGCTTAATGCATTGTAAACTACCCTGAGTCTCCAGAAAAGGGCGGCATATAAATTGAACCAATAAATAAATATTCTATTCTATTCTATTCTATTCTATTCTATTCTATTCTATTCTATTCTATTCTATTCTATTCTATTCCATTCCATTCCATTCCATTCCATTCCATCCCATCCCATCCCATCCCATCCCATCCCATCCCATCCCATCCCATCCCATCCCATCCTATTCTATTCTATTCTATTCTATTCTATCCAAATATTTTAAATTTGGAGTTTTTAAATTTTTGGGTTCTTAACGAATTTCGGCCGCAAATGTAAGAATTTTAATCATTTTTAAATTTAATTATGATGTTTGTATTGTGTTTTTACTTGGCTATGCACCACCCCGAGTCCTTCGGGAGAGGGGCGGTATAGAAATAAAATTATCTTATCTTATCTTATCTTATCTTATCCCATCCCATCCCATCCCATCCCATCCCATCCCATCCCATCCCATTCTATTCTATTCTATTCTATTCTATTCTATTCTATTCTTTAAAACCAAAGAAGACATCCCTTCAAAAAATGCACACCTTTGGGAAATTTCTCCTAAACTTTTTTCCCTGGATCTTCTCCACCACCACTCCTACAAAAGCCCTTCGTCTATCTAAAAACTTCAACTATGTTCTCCCAATCATCAGAGCCAAACAGATCCATCAGACTCCAGTTTATATCATAACTGACCCTAGTTCTTTTTGTCACACTTGTCCCAAACATATCTGCTGCTGCCTTATTTAGAAAAATACCTTCATGAATGTATCCTGGCGGATCTTCCATCCGATTCTCCACAGGCTTCCAAAGAGAGGAAAAGGGACAGGTCCAGGGGGGAATGTCCTTCGGGTCCAAAGAAGTATTGTGAACTGTACTATCAGAAAGCATATTCCCGTAGCAATCAGGAACTGGCTCACTTCCATCTTTAAACTGATGCCAAAGCCAAAATATCGCTCTTGCTTCTTTTCTGGTTTGTGTTCTTACAATATTTGCTTGCTTCATCTGAGGATGCCAACTGCTTATATGTGATGATTAAGCAGGCACAACAATCAAGCCAATTGGCATCCTCTCCAACACAGTAGAAACATTTACCGCCTAGGAATGTGCCTTTCATCTTGTGTGTGTGATCTATACAAGCAAAATTGCAATGGATCCTGTGACTGTTTTCAAGGAGTTTGGCGGGGATGTGGGAAATAAGGAAGCTAATAGTTCTATTTGAGTTTTTCTAACAGGTCAGCGACCATTAATTTTGAGTGGCAGGGACTCACAGGATGGAGACATCAGCTACATTCCCAGTAACAATGTCTGACCAAGGTCGGCAGATTAAGCCATTTGCTCACTTTACACAATACGCTAAACCAACATAAACCATCCAGGCACTAAACCACAAAATTATGTTACCCAGGTTAATACCAACCAAGCTTAGGTGGCTGATCTGGTCAAACATGTTATGCCAAAAGTGCTCTAGAGGGAAGAAAAAAAGTTTCAACGTAAATTGTCTATTATGGAGAGGCCAGAGAGAAGCATTGTGATACTTATAGACACCAATGGGCCCGTGCTGGCTACCATATTTGATACCCAAGACTGTCCTTACCTCATTGCCTTTAATCCTGTTGAATTAAAATGGGCAGATAAATGTGAAAGCTGAACCACTGCAAAGCAGTATTCTCCAGAAGTATCTTTATTTATAAGAATGACCCTAGTTTACATATGAGAGTTTTGTATAACAGTTATTTATTTATTTATTTATTTAACTTACTTACTTATTTACTTATTTACTTACTTATTTACTTACTTACTTTACTTATTTACTTACTTACTTATTTACTTACTTACTTATTTACTTACTACTTATTTATTTACTTACCTACTTATTTACTTACTTATTTACTTGTTTACTTACTTATTTACTTATTTACTTATTTGCTTACTTACTTACTTACTTATTTACTTACTTATTTACTTACTTATTTACATATTTATTTACTTACGTATTTACTTATTTATTTACTTACTTATTTACTTATTTACTTACTTATTTACTTATTTACTTACTTATTTACTTACTTACTTATTTACTTATTTACTTACTTACTTATTTACTTACTACTTATTTATTTACTTACTTATTTACTTATTTACTTACTTATTTACTTATTTACTTACTTACTTATTTCCTTCCTTTCTTCCTTACATACTTTCTTACTTACTTACTTACTTACTTACTTACTTATTTACTTACTTACTTACTTACTTATTTACTTATTAGAAATTTGTAAAATGAGGGGGAAAATGGTGGCATGGATAACTGCATCGAGCATTCAGCTCACTGTCCAAGTCTCTTGTAAAAAGGAAAGAAAGCTAGGATGCTTCTTGGAACAGAGATTATATATTTGCTTTCTATGCCTTGTGACAGGCAACCAACACACAAGGCATCCATTTTGTGACTAGGCAAGTCCCTCATCATGGCATCCATTTTGTGACTAGGCAAGTCCCTCATCATGACAGCTTTTTTGTGACTAGGCAAGTCCTTCATCATGGCAGCCGTTTTGTGACTAGGCAAATCCCTCATCGTGGCAGCTTTTTTGTGACTAGGCAAGTCCCTCAGCATGGCAGCCATTTTGTGACTAGGCAAATCCCTCATCATGGCAGCTTTTTTGTGACTAGGCAAGTCCTTCATCATGGTGGCCATTTTGTGACTAGGCAAGTCCTTCATCATGGCATCCATTTTGTGACTAGGCAAATCCCTCATTGTGGCAGCTTTTTTGTGACTAGTAGGCAAATCCCTCATCATGGCAGCTTTTTTGTGACTAGGCAAATCCCTCATCATGGCAGCTGTTTTGTGACTAGGCAAGTCCCTCATCATGGCAGCTGTTTTGTGACTAGGCAAATCCCTCATCGTGGCAGCTTTTTTGTGACTAGGCAAGTCCTTCATCATGGTGGCCATTTTGTGACTAGGCAAGTCCTTCATCATGGCATCCATTTTGTGACTAGGCAAATCCCTCATTGTGGCAGCTTTTTTGTGACTAGTAGGCAAATCCCTCATCATGGCAGCTTTTTTGTGACTAGGCAAATCCCTCATCATGGCAGCTTTTTTGTGACTAGGCAAATCCCTCATCATGGCAGCTGTTTTGTGACTAGGCAAGTCCCTCAGCATGGCAGCCATTTTGTGACTAGGCAAATCCCTCATTATCAGATATATATTGATGGTCGGGCTCATTTGGTTCTATGAGGAAGTTATTTGGTCAATACAGCTACAGGTTCAAAAGGTTGATTTTATTATTTACAAATATATACTTGCATACGATTGAAGGGAAACAATAATAAGGATATAATAAATAATACTAGAATATGATATACTGGTATACTAGATTCTGTAACCATTAGGTTCCTGTAATACATATATGCCTTTGTATTTGTATCACATATATTATGCCTTTATTTGTATCTCCTGTAACAAACATATTCTGTTATTAGGCCTCTGTAATGTATCTGGTATTTGTCAAACGTATGTCCCTGCCATTTGACCTGAACTCATATCAATCTTCTTTCTGTGCTATCTAAAAGCATGGTACGTATCTCAGTTGAAACTACAGCCATCAGCAAAGGGATAATTTACACCTCAGCCCTAATTTATGTTTGATCTGGATAAACTCCTGTCTTCCAGAGCCAGGGGGCTAAGTGGCCAATTGAGTAAACAAAGAAATGCTTAAGATAAAACTAATTGGGAAGTTTCTATTCCCCCTTGCAGGGCAACAAGTAATACACAAACCTAAATTAGGAGGCCAGAATTGGGTACTAAGATGACGTCTCTGAGGGTATAAAAGGACGCCATACCTTCCCCAAGGTGCGGCTATCTCCTTGCATGCATTGTATCTGTATGTTCTGGATATAGTTCCACCCAGTATTTTGTTTTTGGCCATAAATAAAATCTACTTTTTTGCAAGCCTCGTCTTGAGTCTCTCTCTTTGGCATTCTGGTGACTCAAGTATATTTTGGGACCTTACACAATAATGAACAGGGTGTCCTGTTACATTTTTTTACCCTAACTGTATGACTCAGATGTTGAGAGGAGAGAGAAGTTCACGTGTTGTCTCGCTGAGAGATAAATGAGAGAGAGAGAAAAAAAAGGGAAGATACCCAAGTGGAGAGTTCATTGGCTGATATAGTCACATGTGATGTCTGTAAAGACTTAACCCCTTCTAGTCTCTGGTGCATCATATGCAGGCAATATCTGACAGACCCCTTCTATTGCCAAGTGTGATGAAACAGTGTTCAAAAAATAATAATAAACACAAGTATAAGAAAAAATAAATTATAAGTACAGTCCAACTGATTTGCAGTGGTTCCAATGTATTTCACAAGATACAGGTTTAGTTAAGAAATCGGCAATTTGGTCCTTGGTATCGCAATGAACAAATTCAACAAAACCCTTTTTAACTAGGTCTCTCACATTTTTATAATGTATATCAATATGGCGAGATCTGAAGCTGACATCATCCCTGACCAAAGAGGCTATGATGGACTCATTGTCCTCGTGGAGAGTGATAGGTAGTGAAGGTTGTATCCAAATATCTGAAACTAATTCGTATATCCATGTGAGAAGTGTGCAAGCGTCAGAAGCACTGGCATATTCAGCTTCGGCCATGGAATTAGCAATGAAGTTTTGGCGACAAACGCGCCAGTCTATGGGACAACCATTTAGGAAATATATAAAGCCTGATGTGCTTTTTCTTGATTTTTCATCCCCTGCCCAATCGGCATCTGAATAACAGATAAGTTCTGGGGTGACCCCTTCATCAGGTTCTAATAATAAGATCATATATTTTGTATTATGCAAATATCTGAGTAACCTTTTCATAGCAACCCAGTGTTGTTCTTTAGGCTCATCTACTTGTCTAGATAAGAGATTTGTACTTAATGATATATCGGGTCTACTCCATCTGCTGATATAAAGGAGTGATCCTATGAAGGATTGATATTGAGTTTTATCGTGATGCTTGTTACCGTCTAGATAAGCAATTTTATTATAGTCAGTGCACATGGGTTTATCTTTGGGGTTGCAGTCTTCCATGCCACATCCTTGTAACAGATCTTCAATCTTATCCTTTTGTGAGAAGCAAAAACCTCTATCAGTTTTAAAAATTTGTATGCCCAGATATTGGTCTATATGACCTAAGGTCTTTAAATTAACATGTTCTCTTAATTTGTTTGTGAATTGTTCGCTGGATTGTATGTTGGGCCCGATATAAATCAAATCATCAACATAGATTAAAATAATTTCTTTTCCCCCTTCATAACATTTTGTCATTACGCACTGGTCAGATCGAATTTGATTATACCCCATTGATTTTAAAGTTTTGGTAAGACAGTCAAACCAGAGTTTGCCCGATTGTTTTAAGCCGTATAACCCTTTGTGTAGCCTCCATGTTTTGCCGAATTCAACTTGGAATCCTGGTGCCCCATTGACATAAATTTCCTCCTCTAATGGTGCATGGAGGTATGCGGTTTAGACATCAAATTGGTAGACTTCTTGATTTAAGACAAGGCTGAAGTCAGTGCCATTTTTACGCTTTCTGGTTTTACTGTGGGGGAGTAAGTTTCATCATAATCTTCGGGAAAGCGTTGGGCAAAACCTTGGGCTACGAGGCGTGCTTTGTATAGATATGTGTTGTCAGGGAGTGTTTTAAATTTGTAAACCCATCGAGTACCAATCGGGTGTTTGTGTTGTGGAGGTGTTGTTTTTGTGAATACTTTTAAATTTATTAAACAGTCCATTTCTTTGGACATAGCGTCCCACCATTTTAATTGTTCTGATTCCGGTAATTGGAGCATGTGTTTGAAATTTTTTGGAGTGATGGGTATTTGGTTTGTCTGCGTCACATTGTTCACGTCAAATCTTTTAGGTGGGATGCCTTGTGTAATTCGTTTGGATTTTCTGATTCGTAGTTGTGTATCTGTGTTGTTTGTTCGTGGTGCAACTTTTGGTGTTGTTGTTTGTACATGTTGAATTCTCTGTGGTGTATCTGATGTATTTGTTTCTTGGGTTAATACGTATGAGTCATTTGAGTGTATTTTGGTCCAGTTGTGGTTTTCTATGAATGTGGCTGAACGGGAAGTTATTACTGTGTTGTTGTTTTTTATGAATCGATATGCTTTCAAACCTGGTACATATCCTACAAAACGTAATTTTTTGGACACCTCATTCCCCTTCTGTCTGACTGGTTTGGGGATATTGACGTATGCATAGCAGCCAAAAACGCGAAGATGTGTGAGGTGTAGTTGAGTGCCATATACAAGAAAATAGGGCGTTTGGTTAATAACCTTATTCCATGTGCGGTTAAAAGTGTAATTGACATATGCAAGGGCTTCTGCCCAATACCTAGGAGGTACATCAGCATCTAACATGATGCTGCGCATCATGGTCTGTAATATTCCATTTTTTCTTTCACAAATCCCATTCTGCTGGGGGGTAAAAGGAGATGTTTTGTAGTGTATAATGCCTTTGGAGTCAATCCAGTTTTGAAATTGTACAGATGTGAATTCGGCTCCACAATCTGTTTGAATTTTCTTTAATTTGATGTTATGTTGGTTTTGTATGAGAGTGTAAAATTTTTTTATTTTTTGAAAGGCTTGAGATTTTTCAGTAAGAGTATAGATATGTCTGAAACGACTGAAATCATCGACTAAGTTCAAAAAATATTTGCATTTCCCCAAAGAAAGTGGAAAAGGGCCTACAATGTCAACGTGTACCAATTCGTATATGTGTTTTGATCGTCTGGTGCTGGTGTGGGGAATTGGGGCTGCCTTTGATTTAGCAGCTTTACAAATCTCACAGTCAAGTTGGATAGGGCAATCCTTAGTGCATATGCCTTGGGAGAAATTTTGAGTATTGTCTACAGCGACAGTATTGGCATGTGCTAAATGTCTGTGTAATAAATGGGCACAATTATAGGGTAAAGGTTCACCTATATGAGTTTGAATTTTTGTTTTCGAGCTTCGTTGGTTTTGTGATGTGGGTGAAGTTGGAGAGAGGTGTAGTGTGGTGTGTTGGTCGTTATGTGAGTCGGAAGTGTCATGTGTATTGGTATGGTGAGATGTGGTACCTTCGTGAAGGGTGTCAGGGGTACGGTCGGGATGATTGTCAGGGTCAGGTCTCAATGAGGATTGAGGTAGTTGAGTCGTAGGTGAGGATGATGTAAAGGAATCTGGAATAAGAAAAAGTAAATCATTAATGACAGAAATATTAGCAACAATAGTGTTATCATGTTTGGATTTTATAAAACTGTGTTGATCATCAAGAGATACTTTAAAACCAATTTTACCTAATTTTGAAGTACTCAAAATATTGTGGCCAAAGGTAGGAGTATTGAGCACTTGACTAATGTCCCCTATACCGGGTATAAAGATAGATCCTTCATATTCAACTGTATTGGAAGTACCATTTGCTGCTGTAATAGACATATTGGTTGGGTGAATATCATATAATATGGATTTGTTATTGGTGGTATGGTGTATGCTTCCAGAATCGATGACCCATAGGTGCGTGGTGTCAGGCAGGTATTGGTGGGTGTTGGGAAAGATGCCAATGTTTGGGATTCGGAGTTAGAATATATAGATTGTTCAGTATGTTGTCCCCTTCTGTCTTTATAATCTTTGTGTGTGGGACCCTTTCTAATGTAAAAGTCAGTGGGCATGGATCTTTTAGATTCAATATGTTCTTTGATAGTATGATTTCTTTTGTTAGTCTTGTCTGTAGGGGTGTATCCCCTTGTATCATGAGTGTGGATGGTGTTGTCACTGTGTAGAGGATGGGAGTTGCAGGTATGATAATGTCCTCTATAGTTACAATAATTAAAATTATTTTGATATTGAGAGGGGTGTTTCTGCCAGTTTTGGTAGGAGGGTTTGTGTGAAGAATGTGAAGGATGGGAATCATGTTTAGGGTAAAAAGGGTGGTCAAAAGAAGTAGGGTATCTATCAGTATGATAGAGTCTTCTATCTTCATCTATTAATTTGGATTTGATTTCAGAGACAGTGTACATGTGGGAGGGTAAGGAGTGGAGACTATTAATGAATCCTGACCAACCAGGGATGTGTTTAATAGAATTGAAAATAATATCAATCATGGCAGTTTCAGGTACAGGATGATTGCGTTGAATCAGTTGTTTTCGCATGGATTCGAGGTGGAAAAGATGTTTGGCCATAGATGTGCCAGGTTTATATATGGTGCTATAAAAGTCACCGGCAAGAGTAGTGATAGTTGCAGGTGAGGGTTTGTTGTAATGTTTTTGCAAGTATTGCCATACTTCTTGTGCAGTAAAACCTGTAGGTATAGAATGAACAATATCACTTTCTAAAGTTGACATAAGAGTGGCATAAACACTATTGTGAAGAAAAGTTAAGTCAGATGACCAAGGCTTATTAGGGGGAGATTCAATTATAAGAAATGTGCCTTCTCTTAAAAGATGCAAATGAATTTCTTGTTCCCAAGTAGGGAAATTATTACCTGAGGTTTGTAATTTTTTGAAGTTTGGTGATAAAGGTAATGGGCCATGTTGTTTAAAATGTTGCAAAACAGTTTCACTTTCTAAAGATAAATTTACATTAGTAGATAAAGACAAAGAATTATTAGTTTCAATATTTAAATCATTACAGTTTACAGTAATAGAAGGCTGAAATGACTTACTGTCAGCAGAGATAGGTAATTGAACGTCGGATTGTTGATTGGAGTCATTTGGTGTGAGAGAAGATGTTGTAGGTGATTCAATGATAGGAGGAATAATGGAGGTGGTGGTTGTAGTTTGATTCGGAAGAGCTGCTGCAACGGCATCAGCTGCTGTAGAAGGTAGGTTGGCTTTTGATGCAAAGGCTGCAAAAATCATGTGAATTTGCTGTTTGGACGGGGCATCTGTAGTGTTGGAGGCGGCAGTGGCAGCGGTGGCATCTTCGGCGATAAGGGGGGAAGCGAGGCAGCGGCTGCAAAGACTGAAAAGGATCTTTTTACATTGGAGACAATATTGGTATCAGTAGGAATATTTGCAGCTGCTGCAGCTGCAGCGGTATAGATGGGGAGGTCTGCAGCGGCGGCAAAAATAGAAAAGTTCTGAAAATTGAAAAAAAATTGGGAGGATTTGAACTCAGTGCTCTGGATGAAGAAGGTAGGGAATCAGTCTGAATATCTCCAGTTGTGGGGTGAGTAGTAGGATGTATGGGGGTAAGGGGGTTGGTTGAGACCTTGTGGTCTGAAGTGGTACACGTCATTTTGTTTAAAGTGTGGTCATATAAATTGTCGGCCATTTTGTGGACCACATGGTGGAGTGTGGGGGCGGCCATTTTGTCAGCCATTTTTGAAGCCATACTTTCGGGGAAGGTGGAAGCCATATTGGAAGCAATAAAGTCAATAGGTGGGGAGGGAGGATCTATGGGTTGAAGCAAAAAATTGTCGCTTACCAGGTCTGGTGAGGTTGAAAGGGTGTTTAACAGTTCAAGAGTTCTTTGAGGAGTCCAGCCTGCATTTAGTAGGCCTGTCGCATATAAAGCTTGATATAAATGCTGTTTTGGAGAAGCTTGAGAAAATAAAAGTTGGTCTAAAGTTATAGGGTTGGAACATACAAGGGATTCAGAAGGTTGAAGTCCTTGATGAGAGTCATGAGGTGGAGTAGAATTGAGATCGAAGCAAGGTTGTTGTAAGCGTGGGTCTGTTCTTTTGGTGTTCGGGTGAAGAGGAGAAAAAAAATTGGGTCCTTTCATAAAGAGGTTTGTACTTGCTGCGTAACTTCAATAGAAAGTTTTTTTAGTCTTTTGGATAATGATTGGTGCTGTTTTGTTAAGGATATGGTTAATGCATCAATCTCTTGTAAAGATAGTTCATTCAGGTTCAAGGATTCCATGTTAGGAAAAATCGTTCTATGATTTTAAAATTTACAAAAAATTAATAGACCTGAGCAATAATTTTTCATCGTCTGCTACCATTTATCAGATATATATTGATGGTCGTGCTCATTTGGTTTGGATGCCAAAATGGCATCCATTTTGTGACTAGGCAAGTCCCTCAGCATGGCAGCCATTTTGTGACTAGGCAAATCGCTCATTATCAGATATATATTGATGGTAGTGCTCATTTGGTTCTATGAGGAAGTTATTTGGTCAATACAGCTTCAGGTTCAAAAGGTTGTTTTATTATTTACAAATATATACATGCATACAATAATGAACAAGGTGTCCTGTTGCATTTATTACCCTAACTGTATGACTCAGATGTTGAGAGGAGAGAGAAGTTCACGTGTTGTCTTGCTGAGAGATAGATGAGAAGAAGAGAAGATATCCAAGTGATTTCTGGGTAAGAGTCCAATAAGAGAGTTCATTGGCTGATATAGTCACATGTGATGTCTGTAAAAACTTAACCCCCTCTAGTCCCTGGTGCATCATATGCAGGCAATATCTGACAAAAATAATTCAGAGTGTTTTCCATATCTAAAGGTGGCCTTTAGAATCTGGCTCCTTTTTCATCTGTTTTAGCTCCACAAACAGAAACTCAATATCTGAGGCACAAAAAAATATATCATAAATCAAGTGGCTTTCAAGATTTCTGTTCTCGCTTCCTGGCATGTATAACCATGCAGGTTTCAATGGCATGATAATGGACGTATTCTACTGTTGCTTCTTCCAATATATATTTTATAACTTTTTATGCTGGCCAGCAACACTGGAATTCTCATTCTTCTCTAAAGCAGACCCAACTTAGCTTCTGGGACAATCCAAAATTAGTCAAATGTATCATCATCTACTTGGCCATGGAAGCAATGGATTCCCCATCAGGAGCCCTGGATTTAATTGTTAATTTTATTCCATTTTATCTTATGCTCTACAGGTAGACCTCAATGTACGACCACAATTGCGCCCAAATTTTTTGTTGCTGAGCAAGATGGTTGTTAAGGGATTTTACAACCCCATTTTACAACCTTTATTGCCACAGTTGTGAAGTGAATTGCTGCAGTTGTTAAGCTAGTAACACAGTTACCAGTTAAGTGAATCTGAATTCCCCATTGACTTTGCTTGTCAAAAGGTTGCCAAGCGTCTCAGTTTTGATCCTGTGACTGAGAGGATGTTGCAACTGTGGTTAAGTGTGAAAAATGGTCATAAGTCACTTTTTTCAGTGCTGTGGTAACTTTGGTCACTAAATGGACTGTTGTAAGTCGGGAACTACCTGTAACTGCTTTATTATCTCTCTCCTTCCTTTATTAGGCAAAGCTCTGTATAAACAGCAATTTTCTCCCCCAAATATGTTTTATATATTTTTATTTATTTGTTTCCCACCTTTATTATTTTTACAAATATCTCATAGTGGGGAACATATTTAACCCATTTTCCTCCTCCTAACATCTTCCTCCTATTTCAAAATATACTATGGAGTTGATGAAATGGGTTGCAATCCCACATGATGTATAGGTCAATACATTCCACAACCACCTCCCCATTATTTCCAAAGATAATAACTACTTCTTAATAAGATCATTATTGCCTAATAATTTGCAGAGACTTTCACAATGTTTGTTGCATAATACAGGATCTCATACTATTCTCTGTGGTATCTACAATAACTCTTTTTCTCTGACCCTGATACCTGAACTGGTACTATCTGAGAACTTGTAACTAGATGTTGTAAGAAAAATGGCAATTAAGCAAAGCAATTACAGGTAGTCCTTGCTTGCAATAGTTCAATTGTGGTCATGAGCTGAGGATTACCTGTAGTAGATTCTGTTAAAAGCTGGATCTAGCCCAATAACTCAAAGACAGACTCCGATTCTTTTCTGTAGCTTTATTATAGATTTGATGGTACTGGAGGTCACTGACCTTGTACCTTTCTCTTTCAGGTATACATCTGGAATAATCTGTGGACCACGTGGTTGGATCTTTTATACCCAGGAGGAGGGGCAAAGAGGTAAGGAGTGGTTACAGGGGTTATGGGATATGTGGTCAGTTAACCCTTGTAGATCCGGGTGATCAGGGGGATGCAATAGTTAGACATTTACCATGACAAAACCCCCTCTAAATGTCTAACTGGGTACCTGGGGGAGTGGTTGTATACATACAGAGAATATACAGGCAAAGGCATGAATTACATGTAAACACGCATTTTAGACATGAGGTACGCATGTTGTTTATGTGGTAGGGGTTTAGTGAGAATATCTGCTGTTTGCTCCTCTGTGTCACAGTGCACTGCCTTAATGAAACCTATTTCTGAAAACTGCCTGATGTGTTTGTATTTAATGTCAATGTGCCTAGATCGCTGACCTATAGCAGCGGCCTTTGAGATCTCTATCTGCCTTGTTGTCTTCATGGATAACTATTGGATATGAGGGTTCAGCCCAGATGTTGCAGAGCAGGTCATTGAACCATACTAAGTTGTTTGCGGCCTTTGATAGGCAAACAAATTCTGCTTCCGTAGTTGATGTGGCCACCAGTTTTTACTTTCCAGTGTACCAATGGATGGGGCAATTGTTGAGTAGTAGCATGTAGCCGGAGGTGTTTTTTCTGCACTCTATGTCCCCAGCCCAATCAGCATCAGCATAGCAGGTTAGCTTTGGTTTCTCGGATGTTTCTGGTTTTAGGCAGAGTAGGGCATCCGCACTGAATTTTAAGTATCTAAGTAGTCTTTTAACTGCGTTCCAGTGTGTTTCTGTGGGTTTGCTTACATGCCTGGACAGCAGATTGACGGCTAAGGCGATGTCGGGCCTGGTCCAGTTGGATATATACAACAGTGACCCTATCGTTGATCTATACAGCTTATTGTCTGTGAAAGGTTCAGATTCCTCGTACATAGTCTTCAGGAACTCTGGTTGCATGGGGGTCTCGCTGGGTTTTGCTTCGGACATGTTGCATTTTGACAGCAGCTCGATGAACTTTTCTCTCTGGGAGAGGCAGAAACCCTTGTTGGTTTTTATCACTTGGACCCCTAGGTATCTATCGATCTTTCCAAGTGACTTTAGGGAGAAGTGGCTACCCAGCTCAGTGGCGAACTTGTCACATCTGTCCTTGTGCTTGCTGATGTACAAGATGTCGTCCACGTAAACGAGCACACCTTCTAATGTGTTGTTTTCTCTCTTCGTGAAAAAACATTTGTCGGCTGAGGTGGCCTCGAAGCTCATGGATCTGAGAGCCTTGGCTAGGCAGTCATACCACCTTTTGCCCAACTGCTTGAGCCCGTACAGGCTTTTGTTCAGCAGCCAGGTTTGGTTCTCGCCCTCGTTGTACCCAGGCGGTGCTTTAACGTATATCTCTTTGTCCAACTCGGCGTGCAGATACGCTGTTTGTACGTCGAATTGGAAAACCTCCAAGCCCAGGATGGTGGCCACCACCAGGGCGCTTTTGACGCTCTCCGCCCTGACGGTTGGCGAGTAGGTGTCTGTATAGTCTTCGGGATATCTTTGGGCGAAACCCTGCGCGACTAGTCTTGCCTTGTATAGGACCTTGTTGTCCTCTAATGTCTTAACCCTGAACACCCATTTGGTCCCTATTGGTTTTTTGTCCACTGGAATTTGGGCAGGTGAGTATACCTGGAGGTTCCTTAGGCTCTCCATCTCCTTCTCCATGGCAGACATCCATTTTTCTTTCTCTTTCTGGGGGAGCCCGAGGATGTCCTCATATGAACTGGGTGTGAAATGGGTGTTGTGGATGGCCATAACGTAGTCCTCTAGCTTCCTTGGTAGCTTGTTTCTGGTTTCTCTGATTGGCCTGCTGGGGGTTGGCTCGATTTCCTGCATGTTGTCTGCCTCTTTGTCTGTCAGGTCATCTATCTTCAGGGAAGGATGCCCTTCTTTCCACTCTTTGATGCTCGCCTTGCGATTGTTGGCTTTGTGCCCTGCGACCTCTTTGACTTCCCTTTTCCCTTGGCCATGTTCGAATGTGACCCTATTGGTGGGAATGTCATTGGAGTGTACCTTCGACCAGTTTGCATTTTCATGGAAACTGGCTGATCTGGAAACCACAAAACGGTTGTTGTTGTCGACAAATCTGTAGCCCTTTGTGCCCGGTTCGTAACCCACGAATCTCAGTCTTTTTGATAATTTCTCTCCTTTCTTTCTTAATTGTCTGGGGATGTGGACATCAGCTGGGGCGCCGAATATGTGTAGGTATGCGATGTTGGGCTGTCTGTTGTATAGCATCTCGTATGGTGTCTTATTGATAGAGCTTGACCACAGTCTATTCAGGGTGTAATTAGCATAGTGTAGTGCCTCTGACCAGAAATGCTGCCCCATCCCAGCATCCTCCAGGGCGCACCTCATCATGGTTTGCAACACTCCGTTCTTTCTCTCTGAGACTCCATTTTGGAAGGGGGAGAAAGGTGAAGAGGTGTAATGCGCTATGCCCTGTTCCCTCAGCCACCTTGTGAATTCCTTGGCCATGAATTCTGAGCCCCTGTCTGTCATTATCTGTCTTATTCTCATGTTATGTTGCATATCTACTCTTCTGTGGAATTCTTTAAACCTTTGGAACACTTCGTTTTTGTGTCTGAGGGAGTAGACATACCCGTATCTGGTGTAGTCATCCACAATCGTGAGGAAGAATCGCTTCCTATGCCCTACAGAGGGTTTCAATGGCCCTACCAGGTCCATATGCACCAATTGGAAGGGGGACTCTGTGGTTCGTTTGGATCCCCTGGGGATGGCCTTAACCTTGATCTTAGAACGCTTACAGACTGAACACTCCAAGTAGTTTTCGCAGTTCTTTACTTTGAGACCCTTGGTACATTCCGTCATTTTCTTTACAATGGGGAAACTTATGTGTCCCAGTCTCCTGTGGAGGAGGTGGGCGCAGTTATCATGCAATGGCTTGCCGATAGATACAGACTTGTTGGCTTTCTCATGGCCACTTCCTGCCTCTTGCTGCACCTCCTCTACTTCTGGATACTCATTTACTTTGTGATTCGTGTTGGTATCAATGCCTTCTTCCTCCCTTGCATTGGGTGTGAAGTAGGGAAGTCCCTCGTGTATGGTTATCTTTCCTATCTCTTTCCCTTGCTTGATCAAGTGTGCCTTTCCATCTTTAAATTTTATCTCTATGTTTGTGTCCCGAGTCAGCTTTGTGATGGCTAGCACGTTGTGGGGTATCTCTGGCACGTACAGTACCCCTTTTAAGTCCCCTATCTGTGTGATGTGTATGTTTCCTTTCCCCACTACTTTGACCTTGCTTTGGTTTGCCACCTTTATTTCTGAGTCTACTTCTGTGAGTGAGTCTAGCAGCTCTGGGTTACAAGTAGTGTGACTTGTGGCTCCTGAGTCCAGAAGCCATGTGTTTCTCTCTACCTTATGTTTGTCATTTGGGTCATCGTGCCTGATCCCGTACATGGAGCCAGAGTTACTGTCCCTGGAGTGGTCTCTGCGCTCGTGGTGTTTCCTGGGGTTGGGTCACCACCCTCGCCCCCTTTCCTTTGGGTACCTGCGTTCAGGTGACCTCCCCCCTCTACTGTCGTGCTGTCCCCTGTCCCTATGGTTCCTGGGGCAATCCCTCTTTAAGTGGTTCCTTGACCCACAAGAATAGCATTCTGAGGTATCCCTGGCCCTATCCTGGAAATCCACCCTCTTCGTGGGTCTAGGATCCCTTTTGGATAGTTGGCGTTCCCTCCTCAGAGTGTCCTCTGCAACGAGCTGACTGGTCAGTGCGCCTAGTGTTAGGTATTGCAAGCTGAGGCTATTTAGTTGGGTTATGAAGCTGTCCCAACTGCTATCAAGAGAGTTTATGATTATGCTTATCATGCTCTCTTCAGTGATGATTTCCCCCCTCTGCATGAGCTCTGCCCTTGTAGCATTCATCTTTAAAATGTGCTCACTCATGGGGACCCCTGCCTTGTGCTTGGTGGAGTGGAACTCCCTAGATATTCTAGTGGTAGTGGCTCTGCTCTGGCTATAAAACAGGTTACATAGTTTTTGCATAACATCATAAACAGTTAGATTGTCCTCAATAGATGGATACATAGCAGATGGAATGGAGGTTAACATGATACAAAATGCCCTGTGATGAATACAGTCAATTTCCAGTGACCAGGGCTTTTGGGGAGGTCTGTTAGCTAGGAACAGTGCATTCTCTCTCATGAGAGCAACTCTTAATTGTTGACTCCATTCTATAACATTACCCCCATCTAACTGCAATTTTGGCAAATTGGCATAATTTGCCCCAGAAATGTTAGTAAGGTTACTTACTGGGGGGAGCTGTCCATGGTCCAAACTGTGATTGAACTCACAATAAGGCTTTGGGATGTCTGTGGCCATTCTGTACTTGCTTGGATCTATGTAACTTGCTTCTCTTGTTACAGGCTGGTACTGGGCATACGCGAAACTCATTCTGCGCTGGAGTCCATCGGGTGAGGTTCCTGTTGCTGGAGCTCCCAGGCCTAGGCCTAGGCCTGTCGGTGGAAGGCTGGACCCACCCCTGGTGGGTCCGAAGATTCCTCCTGAAGGCGGACACCACTGCTGGATGGCCGGATCCCTGGCGAAGAAGGGTAGAAGGTGAGGAGGCGACGCGGTCGTAAGTCGAGGACTTTCGCGGGTCGGCGGCGCGGAAGCAGCGGAGGTCGTAGGTTGAGGATTCCCTGCACCCAGCGGCTCGGAGGTAATGGCGGCGGTGGCAGCGGATCCTCCCTCGTGGTCGCTGGTCCCTGGTCGCGTGGATCGGCCTGGTGGATGTCGTGGCGTTGGTGAGTAGCCGGTTCTTCTCTTCTCCCTCGGGCCTCGTGTAGTTGGTGTAGCGGGTGGCGAGTTCAAGTCCTGCGGTTGATTCTTCCTGCAGGTGGGCGGTCTTTTGTGCTGGTTGTTGGTGTGCACGGCGTCTTTACTTGGCTGTGACTCGGTTGCCTGGTCGTTGTTGGTTGTCCTGGCCTTCTTGTGCTTTCCAGGATTTTTCTTTGATTTATTGAGTGCTGCAGGAGGCTCGAAAGCGGAGCCCAGGGCAGCGGTGATGGTCTCGATTGCCTTTTGCAATTCAAGATCGGTAGGCGTTTTTTTCTTAGTTATTGTGATCTCTTCGTGGTCGCTTTCAGAGCTGGGCTCTTCGTTGTCGCTTTCTGAGTCCCCCTCGTGTGTTTCGGGGTTCTGGCATTTTCGCGCCAAGGGATTCAAATCCTGGCTTCCCATTGGCTGGTGCTCGTCCCAAGATGGCCGCCGGGAAGAGGGCGCGAAAATGGATTCTGCCAGCTCAGGATCATCAGGTTGGGGTAGCTTACCCTTTTTTGCTGGCTTTTCTCTCTCGGTGGTCTTTGGGGCCTCAATCGCTGCTTCTTGCTGCTCGAAGAGGCTTTGAAGGTCCGCGATGAGGTTTTCTTTGTCGCTGCTTGCCTCCATCAGTTTCAGGATGGAGAGTTTGAATTTATTCATTTTCTGTGCTGTTTCTTCTTCCGGGGCGGTGATTTCCTTGGATGGCCCCTCTTCATCTGATTGTGAGTCCAGACTGGAGTCCTGCTCGCTCCCAGCTTCTGTCTCCTCCATGGCTGTGGTTTTGGTTGCAAGTTTCTCAGCCATCTTCTTGGTAAGGGCTCTGGTCTGTGCTCTGTTTGCTTCTTCAGGGTAGGTGTTGGGTTCAGTCATTGTCTGGAGTTATGGGCAACCATCCTCTGCTACCATTTTGTTAAAAGCTGGATCTAGCCCAATAACTCAAAGACAGACTCCGATTCTTTTCTGTAGCTTTATTATAGATTTGATGGTACTGGAGGTCACTGACCTTGTACCTTTCTCTTTCAGGTATACATCTGGAATAATCTGTGGACCACGTGGTTGGATCTTTTATACCCAGGAGGAGGGGCAAAGAGGTAAGGAGTGGTTACAGGGATTATGGGTTATGTGGTCAGTTAACCCTTGTAGATCCGGGTGATCAGGGGGATGCAATAGTTAGACATTTACCATGACAGATTCCCTCCTGGCTTTGCTTTCCCATCATCAATCCTCCCACTAAACATCACTGCCAGTGAGAATAACAACCCCCAATTATTCTCCTTAATGCAGTAGAAAGCTTTTTGGGAGTATGAAGTTTCCTTTGATGACAAATTTAGCTATAAGGTTACCCAATTAGAAGATCACAAGGATAGATGTTCTCCATGTCTGTGATCTATCAGAGATCTAAATGTCTATTGAGATTCTTAGACATCCAGGTCATGGTTGCCCCAAAAGTGCTCTTCAAGAGACTTTCTTGATTTTCAAGGAAAACAACCAAAAAAGTCCAGTTGCCTCTTGGGATATCAGTAATCAAATGATACCTTACGAGAGCAAGGAATAATCTTAGATTGGTGGACTTACTTACAAGTGAAATCCAGATACCAGAGAGATAAAGAACAATACGGTTTAGAATTTCGACTAAATGGATTGGATAAAGTCCTGTTGGGAACAAATAAAAAGATCCTGGCAAAACTATACAATTACTTACTAGGCGACGATAAGTTTGAAGATGTCACAAAGAACCAAATAATTGCATGGGAGAAAAATACAGGGCGTGATATAAATTTTGGAGAATGGGAGGAGGCATGGAACAGGAATCTTAAATTGACCAGAGCGGTGACATACAAGGAAAATCAGTACAAAATGTTCCATAGATGGTATTTAGCCCCAGCCAGACTAGCAAAAATATACCCCAATATACACCCCAACTGTTGGAAATGCGGCCATGGTCAAGGCACCTTCTTTCACATGTGGTGGACATGCCAGGAAGCGAAAGGATACTGGAATAAAATTAGGAGGTGGTTAAATGAAATAATAGATGAAGATATTGAATTAACACCAGAGATTTTCCTCCTGGGAATAATAAAGATGCCAGATGAATTATTATCTGGACTGAGGTTTAGCATTCTTTCAAAAAAACGACTTTAAGCTATTTCAAATATGTAGAGAAGGCAATGGGTATCTTATAGTCTCATAGAATGTTTTAATGGTTGGTTTTATTGTATGCTGCCCACTTTGTCACTTTGATTAACATGGTTATCTCCATGGAGTTGGTTGATGTTTTTTTAGTATTACTCATACTGTTAACAGAATTGCAGTTATTTTGCCCTTAAGGTAAGAACATAATACTCCTGTAATCAGGCAGTAGTCCTTTTCAGAGATGGAATAGAAATGGAATGGAATGGAATGGAATGGAATGGAATGGAATGGAATGGAATGGAATGGAATGGAATAGAATAGAATAGAATAGAATAGAATAGAATAGAATAGAATAGAATAGAATAGAATAGAATAGAATAGAATAGAATAGAATAGAATAGAATAGAATATTCGTTATTAGCCAAGTGGGACTGGACACACAAGCAATTTGTCTCTGGTGCATAAGCTTTCAGTGAACATACAAACAACGAAGTATTCATAATCATAAGATACAATCATAAATCATAAATAAAAACAAGCGATAAGGTAGTTGAAAGATGAGAGGATAAGAAAGATGAGAAGATGAGAAGGATAATAGCAATATAGCCCTACTACATGGGTAAATATCTTTAGGCATAAGGTAGTTCTGTGGAAAATAGGTGTTTAGCAGAGTGGTTGCATGGGGGAAAATTGACTTTGTACTTTGTACTGATGTACTTCTATCACCTTCTAATCCCTGCAACAGATGCTTGGAATTGTTGCTTCTAAGGCGGAAATAGTATTGAGGTCTCTAAGCTGATGACTCTGATAAAAAAATAGCCTTCTCTCTAGTTCTCAGGAGTAATAGACTCACTGAACCTGTTTGATGGAATTTGATAGTACTAACATAATGGCTTTCCAAGAAGTTTTTCATTATCAACCAGCCCTGCCCGCCCAGTCGCCACTCACTCACCCCGCCTGCCTGCTCGACACTCACCCCGCCCAGTCACTCCTCAGCTCCTATGTGGCACACTGGGTCCTTGCATGCGCATGTGCAGAGTCTCTGTTCTGCAGCTTGCCTTTCTACGCTGCCTTCCCATGTGGTGCCTGTGCCCCAACTGAGTGGCCCTGATCTGCCTGCTCACAAGTAAGCCTCCAAGTCATGCTAGCCCCACCACCACCACCATCCCTGGAGCGTGCCAGAGGCCCCCCTCCCCGGAGCTCGCCTGGCTGGCTTCACCACTGGTGCGGCCCCATCCCAGGCGGCGGTGCTGGCTGCGGCCTAGCTAGCTGCCACCCCACCATCTCCGGGCTCACCTGGCTGGCTAAGCCACTAGCATGGCTCCATTCCACATGGCGCTCTTCCTGCTCTCCCTACCATGTGGCGGCTGTGGCGCAGCTCTCTGCCTCTGCCTTCCTTCACTGATTTCTGCTCCTCCTTGCTCACCTAGACTAGATTGGCCCAGCCATGGCCTGCTCCCACCCGCTCCAGCAGCAGAAGCCTCGAGGCAGAGGTAAGTGTGGCCAGGCAGGTGCTCCCTCGGGGAAGTGGGGCTGGGAAGGGTGCTTGTCTCCAAAGCCTCCTGTTTCTCTCACCCTCCACCTCCTACTGCTTTTCGAGGCCCGAGAACAGCCCTCTACAACAGAGCCCTTCCTGGGGAACAAAGGGACTGCAGACTTTCCACATGCCTCCACTGGCCCAAATGCCCTGCCCTTCAGATCCCAATGGGGCCAGTGCCTGGCGGTGTTCCCGGAGGGCAGGCAGATGTCCCGGGTCTGCACTGCAGTCTCAGCTTCAGCATGGCATCTCCTCCGAGGACCACCAACCGTCAGCCTTACCTTCACAGGCAGCCGCATGCTGGCTCTGTTGGGATCTGAAGGGCATGGTATTCAGTCCAGCGGAGGCACGTGGAAGATCTAGAAGGTAAGGCTGATGAGAGAAGAAAGAGAAAGAGAGAGAAGAAAGAAAGAAAGAAAGAAAGAAAGAAAGAAAGAAAGAAAGAAAGGAAGGAAGGAAGGAAGGAAGGAAGGAAGGAAGAAGAGAGAGAGAGAAAGAGAAAAAGAAAGAAAGAAAGAAAGAGAAAGAAAGAGAGAGGAAGGAAGAGAGAGAGAGAGAGAAGAAAGAAAGAGGCAAAGAAAAAGAGAAAAAGACAAAAGAAAGAGAAAGAAAAGAAAGAAAAAAGAGAGAGGAAGGGAGAGAGAGAGACAAAGAAAGAAAAAGAGAGAAAGAGAGAAAAGAGAAAGAGAAAGAAAGAGAAAGAAAGAAAGAAAAAGGAAGGGAGAGAGGGAGGTAGGGAGAAAGAAAGAAGAGGAAGGGAGAGAGAGAGATAAAGAAAGAAAGAGGGAGAGAGAGAAAGAAAGAAAGAAGAAAGAGAAAGAAAGAAAGAGGAAGGAAGAGGAGAGAGAGATAGAGAGAAGAGGAAGGAAGGACCACAAACCCTGGCCGAGAAGATTATAGGAAGCTCCTTCCTGTATTCAGGATGCTGCTTATAAGCGCTATGTGCTTAGAGCGTGAAGCATTGTTAGAGACCCCCACACACCCACTTCATGGTCTTGCTCTTGCTCCCCTCTGGGAGGAAGTTTCGAAGTATTTCTCCGGGATATTTACGAGACCGCCTTCTGCCACCAATAGCCTCCCACCGGCCAGTACGCTCGCACAGAGTGGGCCTCCTCAGGGTGCCGTCTGCCAGACAATGTCGGCTGGCGACCCCCAGGGGGAGAGCCTTCTCTGTGGCAGCGCCCACCCTCTGGAACAACCTCCCCCCAGAGATACGTACAATAACAGACCAAAAACAGATTTTTTGTCGGGCCCTGAAGACCTATTTATTTCAACTAGCTGGGCTGGCTTGAGTTAAATTTTTAAACTGATTTTAAATTGGATTGTTTTAATTTTCGGCCAAAATATTTAATTATTTTAAACTGTTTTTAAATTTTGTATGTCCTGTTTTTTACTTTGGCTGTTCACCGCCCTGAGTCCTATTTGGAGAAGGGCGGTATAGAAATTGAAATAAATAAATAAATAAATAAATAAATAAATAAATAAATAAATAAATAAATAAATAAATAAATAAATAAATTTCTAGCAGGACTACCAGATTCTGGAACAGCTTTGTTCCCTATATGCCATCCGTCTGGTAATCTCCCCAGATTCGTTTTTCTCGCCATGTACATGTATACATCCGAACTAGACTGTGTTGTTTCTCTGTGTCATATAATATATGTGGGTATATGCATACTTTTAATTAATCAATTTATTTATTTATTGGTCATGTTTATGTTGTAGTGTATACTGGAGGTGGTGGCCCTTTGAAAGCTATATGCAACGACATTTCATTTTAATGTATGCCGATTAGTGTACATTTAAAGTGACAATAAAGTTGTCCTATTCTATTCTAAGTTGCGGCTCAAAGGTGGAGAACCTTTTTTGCACTAATCTTTGATATTCTTAGGGAAAGCCAAGTCCCATTGTTCGAAATGTTGGAGTGGCATTGGCAGCAAATAGATCGGCTTCCCCAAGTGTGTTGGATAACCTTGGATCAATGGTCATATAAATCTCAACATTGACCACCAATGATCAGTCTGGTTAAGAAAAAAGAGCAACTTCTTACACTGGTATTCAGTGGTATTGCCAGCTAATGTCTTTCGCAAGACCGAGGTCACAATCAGGCCCCACTAAGGGTTTCCTTATGTCATGTCTGTGGGAATCAGGTGGCCATAGTATATGTGTAGATCGGCCTAGCTGGTTGGACACATGTACGGAGCTTGGCACCGAAATAATCTGAGTATGAAAAGCGGGTTCAGCTGGATGACCACCGGAGGGGCTCTATTTAGAATGGAGGCTGTGTTTGCAAGGCATAGACATCTCCTTGTAGAACATTCCTGAGGACTGAGGTAATCTCTGATAACGGGGAGATGGGCCTCTCGGCTAGCAGAAGAAGATGCTGGGAACAAAGCCAAATATGATAAGATAGGTAGAATTGAGTTTCGTTTTTCCCTTAACTTTTGCTTTCCTGAAATCCACGTGATTTACTGTAATATTGTAGAATGTGAAACCTATATGGAGAATATATGGATGCTTTCCTTTTTTCATGTATGTAATATGAGATGTGTAGCCATAATAACGCCTTTTGATGACGCTGTACTTTGATTACTAATAAAAGAGATTGCGGGGCTTTGTTCTGGGCGATCTCATCCCGAGAAAACACTTGTCCTGTGTCTTCTCTAACCTGGACTTCTCATGAGGAGCCCACCAAATGATCGCAACACATGTCCTCATGGCATTGCATTTGTCTTAATCCCAATGCACAATTTTAGCAGCTTAAAGTCATTTTTAGCTGTTCCAGGTTTAAGGGCTTTCTCCTATAATAGAGGGCTTATGTTGTAGATGCAATCTAACATGCTTCATGACTGATGTAAGGGCTGGCATGGACAGAGGTGGGCTGTTTGCTGAAAACTGCTTTTTGTGGCTTCTCAGGTTCAGGCTGCAGGAGAAACCGAGCATTGGTCATTTATAGAGATTGCAACGAGGGGAACATTTAACATCTTCGTGTCGCACATTTAACAATGTTACTGGGTATGTCTAGTTTAAAGAAGGACCAGGGGTGACATGACAGCAGTGTTCCGATATCTCAGGGGCTGCCACAAAGAAGAGGGAGTCAAGCTATTCTCCAAAACACCTGAAGGCAGGACAAGAAGCAACGGATGGAAACTGATCAGGGAGAGAAGGAACCTAGAACTAAGGAGAAACTTCCTGACAGTTAGAACCAAGGGTGAAATGCTACCAGTTCGCTCCGGTTCGGGAATACTGGTAGTGATAAAAACTACCAGTTTGGGTGAATTGCTAATAAAAAAAAAAGTTACCAGTTCGGTCGAATTGGTAGTTAGCTACCAGTTCGGTCAAACCGATAGTTTAAAAAAGCTACCGGTTCCTCTGAACTGGAATTTCCAATGATCAGCTGTGCCGCACGGTTTGGCTTTGCTAGAAAGCAGGAAATCCTGCTTTATAGCAAAGCTACATTGCGCAGCGCAGCTGATTTCCCCCCCCCCTTGCTGTTCTACTTACCTTCCCAAGTCTCCAATTGGTGCGTAGTGTGCATACGCATGCGTACAGCACACACCAAAAGGAGGCTTGGGAAGATAAGTAGAACAGCAAGGGGGGGATCAGCTGTGCCACGCGGATTCCCTGCTTTCTAGCAAAGCTAAACCATGCAGCACAGCTGATCCCCCCCTCACTGTTCTACTTACCTTCCCAAGCCTCCTTTTGGCATGTACTGTGCATGCGTGTGTATGCAGCGTGCATTTGGTGCGCAATGTGCACGCATGCGCGCAGCATGCACTTGGCGCACAGAGCACAAGCAAACCGGTAGCAAACTGGTTCAGATTTCACCACTACTTAGAACAATTGACCAGCGCAACAACTTGTCACCAGAAGTTGTGAATGCTCCAACACTAGAAATTTTTAAGAAGAGATTGGATAACCGTTTGTCTGAAATGATATAGGGTTTCCTGTCTAAGCAGGGTATTGGACTAGAAGACTTCCAAAGTCCCATCCAACTCTGTTATTATATTATATTCTATCTGTGCAAGGAGTATGTGTGGTCCATGCATACATGTACTGATGCAAGGAAACAGGGGAGAAAAGAAAAGAAAGAAAAAACAGAGAGGGAGGGAGGGAAGGAGGGAGGGAGGGAGGAAGGAAGGAAGGGGATTTTTTGACCTTGATTCTACTCATTGCTAGCTGTAATCCCACGCCAACTAGTTTTTCTACATGAAATACAGTTTAGATGGGAAAGATTCCTCATCTCTGCGGGAATAATTATACCACCTTATCAGATGATGTGATGTTGCAAGATCCACGCCTATAGAGCCTGCGTCCTGAGCACACTCTTACACTGCAGTGAGTCTTGGACCCTTTATGCACAACAGGAGAGGAAGTTGAACACCTTTCATATGCGCTGTCTCTGACGTATTCTTGGCATCACCGGGCAGGACAAAGTTCCAAATAGCGCAGTCTTGGAACGTGCTGGAATTTCTAGCATGTATACACTATTGAAACAGCGATGTCTACGCTGGCTGGGGCATGTCGTGAGAATGGCCGATGATCGGATTCCGATAGATCTCCTGTATGGAGAATTAGTGCAGGGAAAGCGCCTCAGACGGAGACCACAGCTGCGATATAAGGATATCTGCAAGAGGGACCTAAAGGCCCTGGGAATTGGACACTAACAACTGGGAAACCTTGACCTCCGATCGTTCAGCTTGGAGGCTAAAGACGCAGCCTGGCCTTCTCCAATTCGAAGAGACACTTGTTCGGCAGGCCGAGGCAAAGGGGCAGCCCCGGAACCAGCAAAATCTGGGGGCTGGGCAGGGGACGGAATGTATCTGCCCTCGATGTTGCCACTCTCGAATTGGCCTTTTGAGTCACACTAGATGCTGTTTTAGGACCTCTTTCCAGAGCAACGATACCATGGTCTTCTGAGACTGAAGGATGCCAATGAATGAATGGTGTTGCAAGCCCATAGAAGTAATATCTTAGAGAGCATTACCTCAGAGGAAAGAAGTGTTTATTTACCCTGTTGCTGACCTTATCGTGTTTATGATCGAATGCAATTAGGAGTGAGGAAAAGACAATGGAATTGTTTCAAGGAATGACAACCAGGTATTTGGAATGATTAAAATCTCAGTTCTTGTCGAGGGATCACATGTAAAACTCCAGGTGATTTGTAGAATTTAATAGAGAAGCTATCCAGCCATCACAACACCAACACAGGAAGAGGGTTAGTATTTGCAATGGAGAATTGAGAAGAGGGTGGCTGGTTGGTGGCTGAGAGTTGAAGTCTACACATCTTAAACTTGCGGAGTAAAGCCTTGGTAGGACAACTTCATACTACTGTAGCAGGGGTGGGTTCTACTTACCTTTACTACCAGTTCGCAATGGGGCCGCGTGCGCGCGCTTGTTTCACTCACATCCATGCTCTTCTACACATGCGCAGAAGCGTTCTGATGATGTCGGGGTCGGTGGGCGGAGCCTCCCGCCGGTTTTACTACCGGTTCTATAGAACTGGTACAAACCGGGGGCAACCCACCACTGTACTGTAGTCGTGAACTGGCTGCAGTTCTAAGGTTCTGATCAAATATTAAGGCTTGCCAAAGTATTTAATCCAGATCTAAAGGGGAAAATCACTCATGCCGACTGTCCCTCTTGATGGAGAGAGTTGCAAAAGCAAGCCAGGTGAAGGATACATTAGGCTTTCAAGAGGAGGAGTTGAATCCTACTGTAGATGCAGGGGTGGTATTCACTTACCTTCGCTACCGGTTTGCAAATGTGAGCGCACGCGCCACCTCCATGCATGTTCAGAACCTTCTGCGCATGGGCAGAGCGTCAAAAATGGGAAGTGAAGACCTCTGGGCGGGGGGGGAGCCTCCCACAGCCGTAGCTACCAGTTCACCCAAATCGGATAGAACCGGCTGAATCCCACCACTGAGTAGATGGCTTTTTCCCTTAGCAGCAACAGCAGCCTGTGCCACATACCCAGTGTCAACTTACAAAACTTTCAAGTTACCAGGAGGGAGGGAGAACTGATAGAGCTGATTGATTTCCCTAACTGAAACTGCATTCCATACATTCTTCCTGACCGCAATCAGAAGGAGGGTGTTGGATTTCACAGCCAGCCAAAGTGGTTAATTGGAGAATGTGATTTATGACATGGCCAGGGAGGAGGGGAGAGACAGGGTCATAGGGGAACGTAAATCTACGTGGGATTAGTTCTAACTGCATCCTAATATTGCCGAAATGGTGCTCCTAATAAATGACTGGATTTCTTTTGAAGTTTGGCTCATGGCTTATGAATTAATTAGGGCACCTTTCGGAAACTTCACACCCAGTTGTAGCTTAGGGTTCTTCTTGTCAAGCCACTCTTGATAATATTGTTTTGAAGCAATGTACTTGGCACACACCCAATGTCATGTTCTTGCATCACTGGCAGTGGCACTCCTTAGTGATAAAGAACGCCAAATCCTCCATTGTAGGTGTCAGGTTTCCGAGTAATGCGCCCATTGAAAGCAGGTAGATTCCTCAAAGAACACGTTTATTGGATACATCATATCGGCACAGCCGGTGAAAACCAACTCTCACCATTTTCACCTAATTAAAACAGTAAAACTCCCCCCTCCCAGGTGTCACCAGTCACATTGTCCAGTGAAGATGGATGACAGGCTCCTCTCCTCTTTCAACAGCCACCTGTTTCAGTGACCTTGGATCCCACAGGAAAACTTTTTGTTTTGACTATAGCTGGCTATCTGCTTCCCCCCGTCTCTGGCTTCGTGGCAACTATGAGGCAATATAAGATGGCTTCAGCCAAGTTTGCTTCTGATTTGACAGTAGGGTGAGCACGCCACAGGAAAATGAGACCGACTGAACTCTATATTGGGGTAATCAATCCCACGTTGTGACCAGGCTGGCCACTGCTTGTCTAGTTATGTCTCCTGCCCACCAATCTGTACCCCGTCCTCCAAGATAGGGGCCATGGCAACATCCTGTACTTCACACGGGGACCCTCAAGTAGAGCAACTCACCTTTATGATCCTCCAAAAGAGCAGAGAGCTACTACCCTTTACCCCTCTTCAAACCTCTGGCTGCAGCCTTACCACTGTATCTAAACATATTCAAGGGTGAGGGGCAAATATTGTTCCCAAGATACCATCTCACCTGGGTCACCACCCTGAGCCACTTATATAGGTAGTCCTCCTTGTTCTGCACATCAGAACAATGAGACACAAGGACAGTTTTTTCCCGAATGCCATCACTCTGCTAAACAACTAATTCCCACAACACTGTCGAACTATTTACTAAGACTGTATTACTATTATTCTTCTCATCCTTCCTATTACCTATCTCCTCCCATTTATGACTATAACCTTGTTGCTTGTAGCTCTACGATTTATATTTTGTTTCCTAGTATGATTTGATTGCTTATTTAGTAACATATGATCAGGGGTGAAATTCAGGAGGTTCTGACAGGTTCTGGAGAACCGTTAGCAGAAATTTTGAGTAGTTCGGAGAACCGGCAAATACCACCTCTGGCTGGCCCCAGAGTGGGGTGGGAATGGAGATTTTGCAATATCCTTCCCCTGGAGTGGGATGGGAATGGAGATTTTGCAGTATCCTTCCCCTGCCATGCCCAAGCCACGCCCACCAAGCCACACCACACTACGCCCACCAAGCCACGCCCACAGAACCGGTAGTAAAAAGATTTGAATTCCACCACTGCCTATGACTATCTCTAAGTATTGTATCTTATGATTCTTGATGAATGTTTTTTTAATGTACATTGAGAACATATGCACCAAAGACAAATTCCTCGTGTGTCCAATCACACTTGGCCAATAAAAGAATTCTAATATACGCTCATTCAGCAACTGTTTAGTTACGATGGCATTGAAAACACAGACCTGTAAGTAGTAAGAATAACAGAAGGGACTTGGAAGTCTTCTACTCTAACTCCCCACTCAAGTAGGAGACCCTATACCATTTCAGACGAATGGTTGTCCAATCTCATCTTAAAAACTTCTAGATGAAGCATCCACAACTTCTGACAGCAAACTGCTCCACTGGTTAATTGTTCTCAGTGTCAGGAAATTTCTTAGTTCTAGGTTGCTTCTTTTCTTGATTATTTTCCATCCGTTGCTTCGTCTTGCCTTCTGATGCCTTGAAAAATAGGTTGACCGCCTCTTCTTTGTGGCAGGCTCTCATGTATCGGAAGACTGCTATCATGTCGCTCCTAGTCCTTCTCTTCACTAACTAGACATACCCAATTCCTGCAACCGTTTTGTGCTTAAGCCTCCCGCCCCCTAATCTTTGCTCTTCTCCGCCCTCTTTCTACAGTCTCAACATTTTTTTATATTGCAGCGACCAAAGCTGCTGCATGCATTATTCCAAGTGTGGTCTTACCAAGGCATTGTAAGTTCACACTTGGAATACTGCAACCAGTTTTGGAGGTCCTCAAACTTAACGACTGTTGCAGCTCCCCGTGTCACATCCAGCCATTGTCTCAGCTGACCTTTCTCCCAATTCTCCCTGGAAGGATTGTTGTGCCCTGCAATGCTGGGATGGACGCAGATGTAATTTTCATGCTGTGGCAGCTATAGTGCAGGATTGGAGGCAGCACTCCTTGGTGGAGGTGGCAACCCTGGAGCTGAAGTAGACACTCAGGGGAGACTGGAGAGAAAATGTGAATGCTCTAGGAACACTTGATTATTCCAGGATCGTTAACAGGTAGTTTGTTTTTTTTAATTTGATTTATATGCCGTCCTTCTCCGGAGACTCAGGGCGGCTTACAGTGCGTTAAGCAATAGCCTTCATACTTTTGTATATTTTTACAAAGTCAGCTTATTGCCCCCACAAACTGGTCCTCAATTTACCTACCTTAGAAAGAATGGAAGGCTGAGTCAACCTTGAGCCTGGTGAGGTTCGAACTTACAGTAATTTAAGTTTTGCATATTTTTTATCTTGTACAAATGATTGGAGTCCATAAACCAATGGCCCACTCTAGAATTTTCCAGCAATCTCTACCAACGACCAATAGGTCTCACAGGCTTTGTTATTAGTGCAGAAGATTATTAGTGTACTTCCACTTGGTATATGGAAAACTGTATGACTGCTTTAGTTCTTACATCCCTGTAAATTCCACCAGACAATGGTGGCATTTCTAACCAACTCTTAAACATAGAAAAGTTGGAAGGGACCTTGGAGATCTTCTACTCCAATCCCCTGCTCAAACGGCAGACCTCATGGCGAACCTATGGCACACGTGCCTGAAGTGGCACACCAAGCCCTGTCACCTGGCACGTGCGGCTTTGCCTGTTCCTCTCCCAAGTTTCTAGCACACATGCATGTGCGACAATCAGCTGGCCTTTTTGCATGCAGCAGTGCCGGAAATCAGAAGAACTGGTCTTCTGTCTTCCTGCGTGAGCATGCACGCCAGCCAGCTGATCGTTGCGTGCGCGTGCGCATCAGTAACCCGGAAGAATAGCCGGCTCAAACCGGAAGTTCAGTAGCTGAAACCAGAAGTTCATATTCGGGAGTGCATGCGCCCTGGCCAGCTCCTCTTCCGGGTTGCGGCCCAAATGTGCACGCACTCCCTTTTCGGCATTCGGTGCCGAAAAGGTTCGCCATCCCTGCCTTGTACCATTTCAGACAAATGGTTGTCCAATTTCTTCTTAAAAGCCTCCAGTGTCCAGATTTCTGAATGCAAGTTATTCCATTGGTTGATTGCTCTGTCAGGAAATTTCTCCTTAGTTCCAGGTGGCTTTTCTCCTTGGTTAGTTTCCATTCATAGTTTCTTGTCTTGCCTTTTGGTGCTTTGGAAAATAGGATATGCCCCCTTAGTCTTTGAAGGAGCCCCTCAAATATTGGAACACTGCTATCATGTTTCCCCGGTCGTTCTTTTCATTACCCATCTTCACTCATCCACTGCTACAGTGTCTCAAGACCAAGCAACAGAATTTGACTATTAATTGTAGACTACCAACAGTGCACTTGGATGTACACAATGAACTTTCCCAGCATGCTCCCTGGTTTTAGAGTGGAGACAGCCTCTGGCCCAGCACGTACCCATTAAGAGCCATCGCTCACAAAAGAAGTTGGTTCTATATACTTTATTGTATTTATAACTGGACAATCACACGTGTACAAAATGGGAGACCACACTACCTGAAGCAGAGGATTGTGGGTTGCAGCAGCATTTCCATTGACCCAAAAGCTTTTAGTAGAAGAACGCATCAGCTGATTGGGCAAAAGAAAGATGGGAGGAGAAAGGAGGAAAGGAAGAGGAGGAAAGATCGCTGGCCAATTCTTAATCAAAGGACAAATCCTTTGGATATTACTGATCAAATCAGTCTCTCCTCAGTTGTGTGCCAGATTTTTTGGGAGGGATTGTGTTTTAAGGGAGAAAAGGTACTGGCTTTGTCAGCTATCCTCAGTGCTCCAAGGAAGTTGCCCTTTGAGGCTATGAAATTCTTTGCTATTCTCACCATCCATGATAATAACCCTCAGACATTTTTGGTCACAAATCTTCCTCGAGCTGTAGGAGAAAGCAATGAGGAATATTCCCACCTTTGCCGCACAACAACAATTACAACAGCAAGAGCCAAGTATAGGAGCCAGAATTAATTCAAGGGTTGTCCAGTCTATGATTTCTTGTCTAAGTCTACTGATACATATGCACAAGGATTTCCAAAAAATACTAGGATATAATAATGCAAGTAGTGAACAACAGAAGGGGGGGTTATCACACGGTGGATGTTCCCTAGAATGACCACAAGGGGGTGGTGTTGGACTGGCCCTTTTACATCCTGGGACAGAAGCAAGACATGAGCCCGGACTCTCAAAACCACCTGATGTCAGCTGCATCTCCAACAGTAACTGAAACAACGCAGGTGCCGGTGTCCCCTTTTTTTCTCCCCCCCCCCCTTCAAAGAGCAGCTGCAGGATTCCAGCTTCCAGCCTCTGAATGGAGGAGGGGCCAGTGAAATGCTCTTGAACGTCGAGACCAAAGGGTGAGAGCGAGCCAGCTTGCTGCACGGGGCTAGCATCTTGTCTCGTAGATCCCGCTCCTGCCAATGTACCTCACCCATTTGATCACATCGTGGTCACTGTAGTTCAGCTTTGGCTCAAAGACTTTCAGGTAGCGCACCTTCAGCCCGGAAGGCGCAAAAGGAACCTGTACAAAGGCAGAAGACAAGGAAGGGAGAGTGAACCTCTTACAGCCAGGCTTTTCAAAAGCTCGCCCTTGCGAATCTTCCAAAGTCAACGTGAGAGTTACTGGGCTGTCCGTAATTATTCTAATGAGGCACAAGGAATTACTCTACCGGAGCACAGAACAAGGGAAGGAAAAGAGACACCGTTTTTTATGAGTATATCTAGCTCGTTGGCTAAAACGAGATTCCAATTACTTTCCCTGAAAGAGACTCCATTGTGAAGGTACCCTTCACACAAAAGCAACAGGCAAACTCAGCTTTCAGACCAACCCTCCTAATATGTACAAACAAAAATTACCGTACTTTTCGGAGTATAAGACACACTCCCCCCCCCCAAAAAAAGAGTTTGGAAATGTTGGTGCATCTTATAAACCGAATACAGCCATTTTTTGCCTCCCAAAACCCCACCCCGTGTGTTCCGTTTTCACCAAAAACAGGCCCTTTTTTTGCAAAAATGAGGTGCGCAGAGGATTTGGGAGGCCTGCAGAGTGCTCCTGGTGGCTGGGGAGGGCAAAAACCAGACACACACAGGCAAAAAACTTTTTTTTTTCTTGTTTTCCTCTTCGAAATCTTGGTGCGTCTTATACTCCGGTATGTCTTCTAGTCCGAAAAACACATTATCTCGTAATCCTCCCTCATTTAAGCTACTTTTCCATCAATCCTTTCATTTGAGGGTCGCAATGCGAGAAAATAACAATCCTGGAAATCAGTAACTGACTAAAGAGATGATGTTGCAAAGGTTCGGCTTTTTTGAGGATTGCCTTTAGGTTTGCTGAGGACTCCAGAGAAGAGATGCGATATGTTTTACAAAGCCTGGAAATGTTTGGCAGGAGCTTGGGACAACCAAGAGGTCAGAAGATTGGGCTGCTGAAGCCCCTCAGAACGTTTCTTTATCATATCTCCTGTTCCCAGCAACCTCTTAGCAAGAACGTGGCTGCTTACCTCAAAGTTCATAGAGATGGGTGGCCGAGCCCATTTCTTCTTGTCGTTGGTTGGAAGCAGTTCTATCTCTGCGCTGATCTGAGACTCTTTCATTCCAGCCATCCTTTTAATTCTATAAAATTGAAAAGAAAAAAAAATGTTTGCTAAAAATATACACAAGTGTCTTAAGCACACTCCAAAGTTTCCAAATTTGGTAATTTTTAAGGCTTGTGGTCTTCAATTCCCAGAATTCTCCAGCCAACCATTCTGCTAGGGAATTCTGGGAGTTTGTTCTGTCCCCCTTCCTCACACAGGCAAACATAATACCAAGCACGCCTGCCAATATTTTATTAGGTAAACAGATTAGAATTCTTGGCAGACCAAGGTTTTGGCAGCAAATTGCCAAATGCCTGCCAAGACCGTTTTCACTCCCATAAAGCAAAAGAGGACTTATCTTCAGTCCATTCCAGGAGCAACAAATTATCCACGAGATAAGAGTTTAGTCAATGTTCAGTCCAAAATATATCCAAGCCGAATTTCAGAGATCACGATTTGACTTTCAGGGTTTAACTTTGTCCATCACAAAGCCTGAAGAGCCATCCCACCCACTTTTATTCCCGGTGGGGCGTGGCTCCATGACTCAGCTCAATCTCTGGCCTTCCCACACCTCTTCTGTTGCTGCGCACGATTCTCCCTCTGACGCTGCCTGGGATCAAGCCAGGATTCATCCTCCTCGCTCCCTATCAATTGGTGCTCCGATATGCCTTCCTCCTGGCACATCCCATTCTCCTGGCCTTCAGATGGAACCTGAGGCATTGCCAGAAAGGAGGGTCCTGGAGAGGAAGGCTTTGTCAGTTCTTCCCCATCACCTTCTGAGTCCTCTTCCTCTGTTAGGACAGGCTTGGGAGTCGGGGTCACAACAGAGTTGAAGTCCATAAGTCTTAAAAGTTGCCAACTTTGGAGACCCCTGGCCTAGAGGGAAGTACAACCTCTCCCAGTGCCAGCAATCACATGGTAGATGCACAGAGCTCCAGCTGCCCAATTCAGAAAAAACATGCCACTTACTTCCAGACAATGGCATTCTCACTGGCTTTGTATTTTGCTTTTCCTTTCATGCAGATGACTTGTACACCACTAGTATTAAGAGGAGTCGGGATTCGCACCTGGAAAAAATGTTTATTTGAATCACATTTGGCTGCTTAGTTGAAAAACATGGTGTGGGGGTTGTGTTTGTTTTTGGAAAGGAAGAGAAGATAGATAGCTTAAAAGCAAAAATGCACACCCGAAAAAAAACAAGAAGATCATCTTGGCAGGATTGCACTACAAGTAGACCTCAATTTACAACCGGTCGCTTAGGTTTGAAGTTACAATGGAGTTTCCCAGAACTATATACAACACAGTTTTGAAGTTCTGACAGTCTCTTAGCCCCCACCCCACCCCCACCCCCAGGTCATGATTGCATTTTGGATACTTGGAAACCATCCCACATTTACAGCTGTTTGCAGCATTCCGCAGTCATGTGACTGCAACTTACAACTACCTACGTTTACTTTTGGTTTCTGGCAAAAAAAAAAAAAAAGCCCACTGACTGAAATGGGTTCACGTAATGACCACCTCATTTATTTCATGACTGTCACGAAAATGATCGTAAAACTAGGCTCCGTCATGTGGGTGACCTGCTTAACGACTGGTACAACTTGGCATCATAATTCTGGGCTCAATTATGGTCGTAAGTCGAGGACTACCTGTACAGGCAGGAGGAAGTGAGTACAAGAGTTCCTTAAGAATCATAGCACAATTTGGTTATCAAAAACTCAGTACGTGGAGGGCCCTATTGGTCTTATTTACAAATACGGTTACATTGTCTTTACAGCCTAAAAAGCAATATTATGGAAATTTTTATGTTTCTATGTCTTTTACTGTTATGTGGCAGTTCTGTGTTTTTTTCCTCTACCCATGAGTTTCAGTCCTGCTTTCCGAATGCTTCCTCGTCATTACTATCTCTTTCCTCTCTTCCCACTGATGAGATCAAGTTTCCCAGGTGGAGCTCAATTGGACTGCCTTCTGCCACTGATAGCCTCCCACCGACCAGTACGCTCCCACAGAGAGGGGCTCCTCAGGGTGCCGTCAGTCAAACAATGCCGACTGGCGGCCCCCAGGGGGAGAGCCTTCTCTGTGGGGGCACCTACCCTGCCCCTGGGGATATGGCGGATCCCGGATCTTCGCACCTTTCGCTGTTCCCTAAAGACATTTTTATTCCAGCAAGCCGGGCTGGCATAACTCTTTTAAATTGTTTTAATTTTTAAATTGTTTAATTGTGGGTCTTAATACAGGGGTGCTTTTAATTGTGGGCCAAATTAATTTAATTGGATTTTAATACTGTTTTTAAATTTTGTATTTCTTGTGTTTTATCTGTTGGCTGTTCACCGCCCTGAGTCCTTCGGGAGAATATATATAATATATATATTTATATATATATAAATATAAACAATAAATAAAATAAAATAAAATAAATAAATAAATTAAGATTGACCTTAACTCACACCTTGCAGGAAATTCTTCCCATTTATGCTACTCAAGGCTTTTATTAAGTGCCTATACCTCAGCAAGTACCCCATCATTGTGCCTAGTACTGCTCTTAATCACCATTATCACTGAAGTTCAATGTTCTGTTATCACGTCTAAGATTTCCTTTTGTCCTACTGATATTTTTATGTATCTTAAGACTATAAAAAAGATGGCAAATCTGGTATGGATGGAGAAATCTAGGCATAAAGTTAACAAATTTTAAATATCACAGAACATGTGTGCTGTATCATCAGAAGTTCATACCGTTGAAAAGTATTTCATATCTATTTTCTAATCCAAATCCTCAAGTCACTGTTGAGCTGTTGGTTCAGCCAATTTAAGTAAAGACTATAGCTGGTCGACAATGCATTAAATCAATAATATAAATTATACATCAGGGTAAAAACTAATCTCTAAAGAAAGAATGCAAATGACCAGCTGTTTGCAAGGAATATAAACCCTTTCATTCTCCACAATTCAGTCAGAGCTGAAGAAGCTTCTTGGATGAGAAGCGAAACATCTTCAAAAAAAAAACCAGAAAGTCCAGTTGCCTCTTGAAAAAGCACTTTTAGTACAACCAGGACCCATGACTGAGAATCTCCATAGACATTAATCTCTAAAGATCCAATTTTGGATGTAGCCTGATTCTGGGTATAAGGCTTTAGTTGAAGGATGGTTTCCATTTAAAACTAAATTCTACATCAGATTTACTTTTTAAATGAAAGGTTATGCTGGACACCAAGACACTCTCAGAATTTAGTCAGTCATTCTTCTGAAAAGAGAACAGAAGATCTTTTCCAATAAAAGGTATATAAAATTCTTTCCAACATTGACCTGAAGAATATCAATTCAATCTATTTTGAAAGGATATGCAGTTCAATGAAATTTAGTAAAAAATTTATCAGGTTTTAAAGGTTACAACTTTCAGGATTTGTTCCATTCCGCAATGCATCGTTTTTCAAATACTGTTGAGATTTACAACTTGCCTGATAATATTTCCAACATCAGTTTTAAGCTCATCTATGTACACAAAACAGGTTTTTTAAAAAAACTTTTTTTTTTCTCAAAATGATGCAAAGGCAACGAACACGTAGCGAGGTAAAAAGAAAACTGTTTATTCTCGGTGCTTACCTCTATCTTCTGAGCCAAGAGGGAAGGCTTAAAGTTAGATTTGATCACCACTTTCACCTCCAGCTTGGTGCGTCCCACCTCACGTACCAGGGGGATGACCCGGAACGGCAAGATAATGTCTTTAGTGGTTCGGTACCTGGTGGAAAAGAATTTCAATATGGAAGAGGGGAATATGTCACTGCCCACACAACCAGCAAATACTCGTAACTGAAAATCTATCTGAAACGTACTGCTACTTTTGTCTCACGGATTATCTCAGTCCCACTTTTCAACCATTTCTTTAACTCTTAGCTAAACTGGAAAAGATGCTTTTTCTATAAACCTTCACCACTGGTGGGATTCAACTAATTTAACAACCGGTTCTTCTGCCCTAATGATTTCTTCCAACAACCAGTTTGCCAAACTGCTCAGAAAATTAACAACCGGTTTCTCTCAAAGTGGTGCGAACTGGCTGAATCCTACCACTGACCTTCACATAACTCCTCTTTAAGAGGGACCATGGATGGTCCTAATGGATGGAGACAGTTTTCCTCCAGTCTTCAACCTAGCCATTTTGAGGGAGATTCCTGAGACTTTGATTCGCTTAGAGCTCCTAGAAGCTGCAACATCCTTCATGCTCAAAAAGCAATGGCAAAATTCTTGTTAATAAGCCTTCCTGCATCCTACTGTATTTAATAACTTCTCACTATCCTAATAGATCTGTGTGTGCACGCACACACACACAATTTGTTTGCCCTCTAATACTGACATCATTCTGCTGCACTATATTCCTTGAAGATCCAGGTGTACTAAGAGCGAGTATACACTTTTAATTACCCCTATACCTGGCTATCCAAACTGGTGATAGCCAAAATGGGTTGGCAAAAGTATAGTTAAAACAGCAAATATCTTTCTTGATAAAGAGTTTTACTGGCCTAATTATGAGGCACATTTCAAAATTCTGACTGGGAATCCTTCATTCATATTTGAAAGAGGCACACTTGGGGCACACAGCATTGAGAATTCTCCTAGAAATGATTTCCAGGCTTTTGAATCTAATGCTTGAGAAAATCAGCATTTCCCAATTCTAGCAGAGGGCAAAATATTTCTACTGACACAGGCCTTCGGCTACCTAGCTGGGTGAGCACTGCTTGTTATCTCAATGTTTTGTGATGCGCAGTTAACATTTGGAGGCACTCCAAGGTCCATGCTGGAAAAGTGACGGTGCAAAATGAACCCCACATAGAGGATTTTTTAACCCTTCGATGGGAATCTATGTTTTATAGTATTTTAAGTGTATTTACTAGCTTGCACTATATGTTGTTGCATGTTTTCTACCTCGGTATGATAGGAAATTGTGCTGCAGGGTAATCACAGTCAGTAGGGGCCCTGGAAGTTGGTAAAATATAAAAAATATATTCTAATAAAATAAAATAAAAATAACAGGCTCAGGAGCATGTACAATGCTAAAACTTCAAGTTGGCTCCCTCTGTGTTAAGAGGAACTTCCAGTTGGGTTGTGTTTCGTTCTGATTGGCAAATGTCTTGTCCCTTTTTTTCCTTTTGCAAGAAGGCAGGCAGAATTCAGTAAATAACTGACCGGAGGGCTATTCCAAGCTGGAGCAATGGATACAGAGAGGGGTTTTTTTTCCGAGCAACCTCACCTCATGAGCTCAAACTCTCCATCTGGTGGTATGAAGCTGATACTCCTCTCCGAGTCAAACTTGCTGAGCCTTACACATTGGTGAAAAGTGCAATCGTCGATGGCGATGGACTGCTTCCCACTAGGACACAGAACCAGAAGGATCAAAATCAGTGCGAAGTCTTGCAGCAAAGGCATTTAGGCTCCCCACTGCAAAACTGTATAGACGGAGCCCACGGTCTCACACATTACGGCTAAGTCACAGAAGGTATTCAAAATAAAGGGCAGCGTGTATAAATGAGCCTTTCTGGGAGCCGCGGGTTCCCTCAAAAGCCACTGGAATTGCCTGATCACCAGGAAATCCAAGCAACATCTGGCTGGACTGATGTTTGCCCACATCAATTCGCTTGGGGAACTGCAGCCCCATCAGACTTGATCAAACATGCCTGTTCCTCAAAGCGTTTTTGGAATGGGAGTGATATAGGTTTGGGGCTGGGTATAACTGCGTATTAACTCATCGTTGTTGGTAATTTGATGAATAAGCCACACTGGCCGATTTCAGAGGTACTGAGCCATAAAGCACAGTTTACAAAGCATAGTAGTAATGGGGTTTATACCCGAGACTGATTCAAAATCAAATAAGCCACCTTAAGGCTTAGCACAAATGTTCCAAAGTAAGCCAAAAACCAGAGAGATTTGTCTCCCAGCTTCTACAAGAGCTCGAGAAGCATAAAGAGTTCCTTTTCGAGAAGCCATTATTTTTTTTCCAGGGGGTTTACTAAAAAAAAAAAAGAATTTTTTTTTTAAAGAAATCTCTCCGCTGCAAACAGAGGAATCCTCTTGGGCAAAGGAAAAACTTCAGAGACCATCCAACATCAACAAAATCTCACTGCAAATCTTGCAGAAAGCAACTGCTGGGTGGGAGCAAGCGAATGACTTAGCCGGCAAAGTCATTCAAGGACAGTTTGCCAGCGTATGAGAAGGATCTGCACTGCAGGACAGAGAGTGAATGCTGAAAGACACAGGATGGGCATCAGATGCAACTGGCTTCAGACACACAGCTCAGATTGGCTTCAGAGGATGCTGTCTGGATAGTTTTCTCAACCATATAATATGGACAACTTATTTCTGCATCTTCCAAGCATTTTTATTACTCTGCCCTCAATAAATATTCAAGCTTGCTGCTCCGGTTACAGGTAGTCTTCGACTTACAACAACAAGTGAGCCCAACATCTCTGTCGTTAAGTGAGAGACAGTTGCTGAGCTTTGCCCCATTTTATTACTTTTTCTCACTTACGGTTGTTAAGTGAATCACTGCAGTTGTTAAGTTAATAACACTGTTGCTAAGTGACTCGGCTTCTCCACTGACCTTGCTTGTCAGAAGGTCGCAAAAGGGGATTACGTGACCCCCGGGACACTGCAACCGTCATAAATGCGAGTCAGTTGCCAAGTGTCCCAATTTTGATCACGTGACCACGGGGATGCTGCAAAGTGTGAAAAACGGTCATAAGACACTTTTTTCAGTATTCTTGTATTTTGCATGGTCACTAAATGAATGGCTGTAAGTCGAGGGCTACCTGTATTGAATGAATTGCAGGTAGTCCTCGACTTACAACCGCAATTGAGCCCAGAATTTATGTTGCTAAGTGAGAAATTTGCTAAGCGAGTTTTGTCCCATTTTATGACTTTACTTGCCGCATTTGTTAAGTGAATCACTGCAGTTGTTAAAATTAGTTAACACCGTTGTTAAGTGAAACTGCTTTCCCATTGACTTTGCTTGTCAGGTCGCAAAAGGGGATCATGTGACTCCGGGACACTGCAATTGTCCTAAATGTGAAATCAGTTGTCAAGCATCCGAATATAAATCACATGACCATGGGGATGCGGCAATGGTCGTAAGTGTGAAAAATGGCCACGAGTCGCTTTTTTCAGGGCCGTTGTAACTTCAAACAGTCACTAAACGAACTGTTGTTAAGTCGAGGACTACCTGTACAGTTATAAAATGTTGGTATTTCGAGGCCATGAAAATAAACTTAGCAAAAAATCTGCTTTGACTTAACTGGGAATTTTGCCATTCACGGTTTAAGCGTCTTAGTTTCCAGGGTGGACTTCTGGAGAACTTCTTCCACACCTCAAAAGAATTGGTTTTGCTACTGCCATCACCAGTGGTGGGATTCAAATAATTTAACAACCGGTTCTCTGCCCTAATGATTTCTTCTAACAACCAGTTCACCAAACTGCTCAGAAAGTTAACAACTGGTTCTCCCGAAGTGGTGCGAACCGGCTGAATCCCATCACTGGCTGAATCCTACCCAAACCGGGCACTCCAAAGACTCAAGCCTTCCAAGTACACCGTTCTAGGATTAATTGGGGGGGTGGGGGGGAGAGAGAACCTACTCCTACTTAAAGCCTTCTATGAAATCTTGCCCAAGTCACTCAAGCAAGCTCCTGTCCGTGTCAACCTGATAAGACAGCAACACCTGAGTCGGCTTTGTTCCTCTGAACAAGCACATGGTAGCTCAGCCTTCAACCACAGGTGGGACCTGTGTGGAAGTCTCCAAAGATGGTGGAACATGCACAAATCACACGAAGCAAAAAGGGTGCGGGGGGGGAGGGAGGGTGTGTGAGGAACACGTGCACACAGCGGTAAGCAGATTATCTACCTTCCCGTTTCACTGGAGTCAGCAGGACACAAAAGAAAAAGAGAATTCAGTATCAGAAGTGTGTTAAGAGGCAGCCTGGAGGACCTCTGTGTAGACCAATCCTAACGGTATCCTTTAAAGCAGGAAATTTACAGACCCTTATAGCCTAATGAGGGCTGGCCTATGGAATGCAGAGCGATCCTGGATTTATTGGTTTTCCAGCCTCACGGTTGATGTGAATATATAGATTAAAGCAATGGTGTCAGTGCATGAACTAACCCATGAAGTAGGGCCAGAATTTAAAGTTTTCTTGGGAGACCTTCGCCCCTTTAAACCGTAACAGACGTTTACACAGCCCGCTCGTTCAGCTCCCGCTTTAAACAAGGGAGCGAAACAACAAAAATCACCTGAAGAAAGCTCTGGTATCTTTCCAAATGCAAAGGGAGAGAGCATACAGACGTATCTTAGAACAGCACACTGCTTGAAATTTAATCTCCCTCTCTTCACCCCGTTTACCTTTTCCCTGTCTCGTCTGCAGTCCCCTTGCCTTGTTTCTCAATGACGATCTTGTCGTTCATGCCAAATTTACATTCGGGCATGCCGCTTAGGTAGCTTTTCATAACCACTCGTCCCGAGACATGGGCGCTCAACACCTGGCCTGGAAGAAAGGGAAGGCCAAGAATATTTGATATACTTGATATAATACTTGATATTCCAGAAACTTTTGTGGAATTGGGATCGTAGAAACACCCAGGAGCATAGAAGAGTTCAGAGGCAGATGCATAAATAAATGTCTTAAACCTATTTATTCATATGATAATTTTTTTTTTTTTAAATTTGATTTATATGCCGCCCTTCTCTGGAGACTCAGGGCGGCTTACAATGCGTTAAGCAATAGCCTTCATCCTTTTGTATATTTATACAAAGTCAGCTTATTGCCCCCACAAACTGGGTCCTCATTTCACCTACCTTAGAAAGGATGGAAGGCTGAGTCAACCTTGAGCCTTGGCGAGATTCGAACCCTGCAGTAATTGCAGGCAGCTGGTCTTAATAAGCTTAATAAATCATATTAACTATGTACAACAGAGATCAAGTCTCATGAGGAACAAACATGAAAAGAGAGAGATGGAGAGAGCGAGGTGGAAAAGGTTGGAGGGGGTTTTATACTCAGGGTAAGCCCTTCCTTTCCACATAGGGGTGGAGACACTCTCTGCCTCCACTGGCGTCTATATGACACATGTGCCAAAGGCTTGCAAATACTTGACAAGCTTTCGAATGGTGAGAACAATTAACCAGTGGAACGGAAGTTGCCTTCAGAAGTTGTGGGTGAAGAGACTGGGAAAGTCACCTGTTGTCAGCTCCCACAGATTCCTATAGGGACACTGTCATTCGTATGAGTCACGGTGGCGCAGTGGTTAGAGTGCAGTACTGCAGGCTACTTCTGCTGACTGCAATTTGGCAGTTCAAATCCCACCAGGCTCAAGGTTGACTCAGCCTTCCATCCTTCCGAGGTGGGTAAAATGAGGACCCAGATTGTTGGGGGCAAGAGGCTGACTCTGTAAACTACTTAGGGAGGGCTGGAAAGCACTGGAAAGCGGCATATAAATCTAGCTGCTATTGCTATTGCTATTCCAGTGGGATGGGGGAGGCTTGGGAGGAATCTCTGTATGGGGTTTCTGTTTCTATTCCTTGCCTTGCTTTACTGTAACTTTTGGGACCTTGGGAGGGGGAATGCATTGCCTTGGAGACCAGCATTTATCATCTTCTCAGCCTGAGTTTCTCATAACATCTTCACACATCGGGATTGGCTCGATGATGTATTGGACTTTGGGAGGGGATCTGTCTGCAATATTTTAATCTAACGTTTTGAGAGGGAAAACTTAATTCCTGCCTATATGTCTTGCTATCACAATCTTCCAATGGAAGTTTCCTTACAAAATGGCTTTCCTTTCAAGAATTCTGCTTTCTTGAGAAGACTGGCGAGGCAGGACCTCCGAAATGGGATAGGGTTCTCCTGCTTGGGTGAGGGGGTTGGAATAGAAGACCTCCAAGGTCCCTTCCAGCTCTAGTCTGGTTGACTTGGTTGGGGTTTTTTTTTCCCCCATCTGGAGAAAGTTCACACTTACCTTGTGGTGACATTAGCAAGTTCACGCTCTCTAGAACATCCAGAAAGAGTTCATTGCGACGGTATTTGATCCCTTCGCGCCTCCAACCAATCTGGCCAGTTACCTGGCTGGTAATTTGAGACTGCTCTTCCTTAGTCTGGAGGAGGAGGAAGAGGAGGAGAAAGAGGGAGATGTGCTTTTGTGGGCTCAGCCATACAGAACCCTCAGATTTCAGGTTTCCAAATGAACTGAAATAGGTTCTTTACAAAACATAAACACCCCCCCCTTTCCCTCCCCAATTACTTTGGGATCCACCTGGACTAACTCAAATTAGGGATGCCGTTTAAATATTACCATTACATTATAATCTGCCTTTTTAATCCTTTGGTTGCTCTTCCTCCCAGAGAAAAATAGATTATTTGTGTAGTCAATAGCCAGTTGACTACAAGAAGCCCAGTTGGAACCATAGTTCGGCCTCAAATACCCTTTGGAGGGATCTGCTGGATTACCTTTGGGGAAGGACAGCAGATTCTCCTACCTGGTGCTATAGGCAGGTCCAACCGTTATGCGGAAAAGCGGGAAAAGAGATGAAGAGCAGCAACAGCAAGTGCAGCACACACAGGGTTAGGAGGAAGAAGAGAGTAATGTTAGATTGGGGACAAACTGAGATCGCTATGAGCATTACTCCTTTACGCTATGAATCGTCTTGAAGGGGGGGCTTCCTATGAGGAAAATGGGGACGTAAGAAACAGGGGAAGCAGTCCCATAGACACTACTACTACTACTACAAGGCAGCATCTTTGAAATGATCCAACTTCTCAGAAACCCAGGCAAGGCCACAAATGTTGACGTACAGGCAGTCCTCAACTTACAACAGTTAATTTAGGGACCGTTCTAAGTTACAAGGAAAATTACAAAAAGTGACTTAGGGCCATTTTTTCACACTTATGACCAATGCAGCATCCCTATGGTCACATGATTTACATTTGGATGCTTGTCAGTCGGCTCATATTTATGACGGTTGCAGTGTCCTGGGGCATCTCCTTTTGTGACTTTTTGACAAAGTCAATGGGGAAGCCAGATTCCCTTGACAACTGTGTTACCAATTTAACAACTGCAGTGATTCGCTTAACAAATGCGGCAAGAAAAGTCATAAAATGGGGCAAAGCTCATGTAAATTTCCCATGTAGCAACATAAATTCTGGGCTCAATTGTGGTCATAACTCAAGGACTACCAATGTAACAAGTTTCTGCCTCTTCCTTGAGGCATCTGTTTGGCAAATACTTAGATAAATAGATGTGGGTGCCAGTCAGTTCACAGCATGGAGTTCACACATCAATTGAAACTATTAACCATGATGTATTTGTAGGCAGTTTTTCTTACCCTTCCCCTATGCCAGACTATACCTTCCAAATTATTGGAAGATAATTATGATTAAATCATTATTGAGTGGATTGATACAATATATCAAGCCTACCACATCCCCCTCCCATCAAAACAAAACCTGATCAGTATGTGAGAGAAGATCCAATTGTCTCGTTCTTTCCTTATAGTTAACATAACTGGCATGATCTATCTCACTCCTGAGCTTTTATACCAGTGGTTCTCAACCTGCGACCCTTTAATACAAGTTCCTCATGTTGTGGTGACCCCCAACCATAAAATTATTCCTAAAACCATTAAAAATATGTGTTTTCCGATGGTCTTAGGCGACCCCTGTGAAAGGGTCGTTCGACCCCCAAAGTGGTCTCGCCCCACAGGTTGAGAACCACTGCTTTATACTAAGTCTGTTTTTCATGAGGCAGTATTTAACCTGACTAACATATATCTAGGTGTCCACTCCTCCCAGATTTCTGCGTGGAGCTTGACCCAATACAGTTCCTTTGTAATAATCCTATAAGAGGGCCTCTGTCTCTCAGTCCTACCTGAGGTCATCTCTATTGAAAGATATGAATGACTTCATCCATCCTAGTCTAACACTAAGCAATCATCTACTGTGAGGCTGTCTATATTAGTTCCTTTCACACATCTGTCCTGATGGGTGAAAATATCTTTCTTCATAGCTTTTCTCTAGGAGCCCAAGTCGCAACTGAAGCCTGAAAATACACAAAAACCCTGCTTGTTCTCTGCAAGCATGCAATAGATTTCTTTCAGGGCCTGCTAAGACGACTCTACAGGAAGCAAACAGCTGGCTCGGTTTTCTGGCAATCGTTCTACCCTATTTGATACAAGACCGAAGATATTGTTGTGAAAGCCCCATTTCCTGTTAGTACAAAAAGCTGGGCAGATGGCCAAGGATTCCAATCTTTCCCCGTTTCCTAGAACGGTTTGAACCCAGAAGAAAAAGGACACTGTTTTTCTTGGTATACAATGTTTAAGTACTTTAATCAATGTTTCTATTGTACTAGTTCAGTTTTTTAAAAAAAGGTTTTGGTTATTCACCCTTTAAGATGAATTTTTGGATCTTTAATTTAATGAATTAAAAGTGTGACAGGAGCAGCACCGGCTTTCAAAACTGCCAAGCTAGCAACACATTTTTCTTCACAATCACAGAGCTGGAAGAGCAACCTGTTCCATTGTCAGGCTTATGCTTATTCTACATTTAGGCTTGTAAGAAACATTTGCGTGTAAACCATTAGGCTTTTAAGACACATTTGCCTGTAAGAAAACTCTCATTAAGAGCAGCATGCTATTGTCACAATTCTTCGTTCCTGCGCTACTAAAACAGCTCTTTGCTATTAGCCAGCCTTCTCCAGTTTGGTGCTCCCCAGATGTCTGAACAAACTCCCTTTATCCCAGAGATCACCACAGCGCAACCTATATAGAGGGTTTCAAATTGCAAAACAATTCTTTACCTAGGCACAGATCGTACCGACTGCTTACTGGCTTACGTAGCACTTTCAGTCATAAACAACAGTTTACAAACCATACATTAAAATGCAAAGCCAAAATCAAGCAAATTTGGGCCCATGAAAATATGCTGGCTTGCTCTGTCAAATGTTTCAGAAAAGCACGGTATCTTCATTTACTGAACAATCCAAGTGAGACACAACCCAAATAGAAAGCTTACTAAGGGAAAATCACTTCTCTGGCTTAGCAAGCTTAACCGCTATAAAAGGATGACACCCTTTCCTGTTTTTCTTAGTAGGGGGAAAAAATGGCAGGAAGCAGTAGGCAATAATATCAGAGAGCAAAACAAAATGGATTTTTACAGGAAATCAGCAAGAATTGACCAGAAACATCCAAATATCTATGTGAAACCATTTATGAGCTGCACAGACTCCCATTCTGAAAAAGCTTTTAAAAAGGGGTTTAAACGTTTAAAAAATAGCATTTTAGGAAGAAAAGTTTCTGAAGCATGTCACACTGTGGTAGGTTGATGAGTTGCCCTGATGGACATGAGAAGATGTAATAGTCTTAAGTTAAAACAGCTTTTTTTTCTGGTGTGCCAAAACCAGACACACTGGCATACAGATATTAAAAAGCTTCACACTTGATTACAACTGGATGAAGCCCCAGCACCTTACAGCTGAACTACATAAAAGGCAGGTGGGTTATTGGCTAGTGCTGGAACTACAATATAGCATCATTTGGAGATATTGTTATATATCAGGAATAGGTGGAGGAGAAATCCATAATTGAAAACCCATCAAGATGGAGGGAGGGATCTCCTAAGTCAGAGGTGGGGAACAATGGCCCCTTTATGGCTTGTGGACTTCAACTCCCAGAATTCCTGGGCCAGCATGGTTAGTAGAGGGGGGGGCTGTACTTTCTGGAGAACCTCAGTGAGGACAGCCTAAAAAAATGTTGGAATCCAAGAAGCCCAGGAAAAATTTTTTGCTTCTACCTGTTTTTACAGGTAGTCCTCAATTTACAACAGTTTATCTAATTTCAACAGCACTGAAAATAGTGACTTGTGACCATTTTAACACTTAATTGTAGCATCCTCGTGGTCACGTGATTGTAGCATCCTCGTGGTCACGTGATCGAAATTGGATGCTTTGCAACTGGTTCACATTTATGACAGTTGCTGTGTCCCGGGATCATGTGATTATCTTTTGTTACCTTCCAACAAGCAAATTCAATGGGGAAGCCAGATTCTTTTAACAAGTGTGTTACCAACTTAACAACTGTGGCCAGAAAAGTTGCAAAATTGGGCAAAACTCACTTATCTAATGTTTTACTTAGCAACATAAATTCTGGGCTCAATTGTGGTCGTAAGTTGAGGACCACCTTTATTTACCCTTTTACAAATAAGAGGCTCAAAAAACTCCATCTGAAATTGATGGTGTAATATTGTGTTTATTAACCAAGAGTTAACTCAGGGGGTGTCCAACCTTGGCAACTTTTAAGACTTGTGGTTGTACCTCAACTCCCATGCTGGGTTGGGAATTCTGGGAATTGAAGTCCACAAGTCCTAAATTTGCCAAGGCTGGTTACCTCTGGGTGGGTTAAATAAAAGAGTTTGGGATCTGGATGTAGCTAACTTATTCTAGAATCCGCAAAATGTTCAGACCAATTAAACTGGGACAGAGAACTTCAGCCTTTATGTCCAAAGTTTTTCAGAGCAAAAAAGAAAAAAAAAGGAATCACCACTACCATCCCATCCATATGAAGGAAACTAGGAGTGATTGCAACTGAAATATTCAACTATATTGTGCATCCCAAAGATGTTGTCATAGAATGTAGTGACAGTAATTCTTTTTTTAAACATTAACGATTAATTCAAACATGTGTCAACCTGAATTTACCTGGCTCTTGATTCCTTGCTGGGTGATGAATGTTTTCAGGGCTCCTGTTTCAGAGTTCTGAGGGTAACCAAAGTCCAGGATTTCTACAGAAAAGTAAACAATTGTTGGAGAAAACCAACAGCTAGGCTAGTTTTTCTTTCAACTGACTCCCTTTGGGCAAATGACTGGTCAACACCGCTCAAGGAAAGTTGCCCCACACCGCACGTTGTCGTACTGATTCCCGTAAGGAGTGATCGGGCTTGGCCTACAGTTTGCAACAGTTAGAACAAAACGACAAACTCGGCAAAGACAGCAGAATCACAACATCGAAGGAAACCCGCTCTGAAGCCGGATAATTCAACAGCAGCAGAATAATCTATCTTTGCAGCATTTTCTTTAGATTTTGATTTTCACATTAGCATGGCATAAAAATCAAAACCTAAAAAAACAACAGCAGAGTAGCAGATATCGTAGCGTACACAGACAAGTTAAGCTCTGGAAAGAGAGAAGTGCCATTAACTGCCTCCTTCCAAGAGGAGATAGACAAGGCTCTCAAGATCCAGACCTGCAACACAAATAGGAAACGAAACTGTGCTTTTGCTAGGTTTAAGTCCATTTGCAAATCCATCGTCATCCTGCTTCCTTCTCCTGCCCAAAAGGCTTTTAAATACCGTAACCTGAAAGCAGTTTTTCAATCCCAACTCACCCAGGGGATCATTCTTGGAAAGCCACTATCTGTTGATAACATGATTGGGAAAAAAAAAGTTCAGTGACACTAAAGAACAGCATTCTTTGGCTCATAAAAAGGCAAGCATTAAGAATTAAAGCAGTGGTTCGTATTACAGATTAAGGTCAAGGTACAGATGTCTTCCAGATGTTCCTGAACTGGAGCTTCTCAGCAGCTCTAATCAGCATAGGGGGATGCCAGTTCCGGCATCCGGCGAGTCACACGTTCCTCTTTCATGATATAGATAAAATGTAGTCCTTGACTTACAACAATTCATTTAATGACCGTTCGAAGTGCTGAAAAGTGACTTATGACCATTTTTCACAATCCGCAACCGTAGTAGCATCCCCACAGTCACGTGATCAAAATTCAGACGCTGGGCAACTGACTCGTATTTATTTATTTAAATTTTTATTTTATTTAAATTTGTATACCGCCCTTCTCCTAGTGGACTCAGGGCGGTGCACAGCCAAGTAAAAAACATCCAATACAAAATTTAAAAATTTAAAAGAATTATACCCTTTGGCCAAAAATTAAGAACCTTACGACTAAAACCCATTAAACAATTAAAAAATCTAATATCTCAAAAATGTATGATGGTTGAAGTGGCTCAGTGTCATGAGATCAACTTTTGTGACCGTCTGGAAAACAAAGTCAAGGCTGAAGCCAGATCCACTTAACAACCGTGTTACTAACTTAACTGAAATCATTCACTTAACAACTGTAGCAAGAAAGGTCATAAAACGGGGCAAAATTCACTTAACAAATGTCTCACTTAGCAACACATATTTTGGGCTCAATTGTGCTTGTAAGTCAAGGACTACTTGTATTTGCACAGCATGTTAACCTGCCATTTGAGCACATAACTGTGGCTGCGACGTTAGAGGTGCTTGTGTTGCACTCGCCTTCATGGAGAATCACTCACCTTTAACTTTCAGCCTGCTATTTAGTTCTATAGAAAGTGATTTACAAAACTTTGAAATTTTTAAACGAGAGGTAGCTTCTCCTATACCATCAGGTTCACTTTGCACAGGTCAATCTTCTTATCTCAACTATGCCCAGAATTCACTAGTGTACATTGCAGAAGTAAAACATTTACAGAGAAGAAATAATTATTCCGTTGGAGTACATTTAGTTCTTCCTTTGCCCTTGTCATTATTTAAAAACTAAATACAAACCAAAAAGTACGGAGCCTAGCATCCTCACAGTGAGCATAGTTTAAATTTATTCGCCCAGAATCAATTAATTTTACATACTGTATACCATAAAAGCCTTCCTAGGTTTGCAGTGCCTGAGTTGAAGGATGCACCTTTCCAGAAGGGAGACTGAGCAACTTATCCTTACCATCCAGAAGCTCGTAGATAAGCACAAAGTTGTTTTTGATGTTCTCTTCACTGATCTTTCCAAAATAGGCAGTCATCACATCACACATTTTGTAGAGGAACTCGAAGACCATCGCAGCATTAACATTTTGCTTGGTGACAGCAGCCAGCCAGATATTGGAACGTTTGACATGGAAGAAACTGGTGCGAGCGATGTTGGTGACCGGTGAACGCACTTGTTGTCGTGCGTGGATGACATTGACTCGGAAAGCATCCACTGCATTCCGCCTGGAGAATTAGAACAGGGTAGGGAGACGTGAGTGAGATGACCAAAGCACGGAGAATAATGAATTATATAAAAAACAATAATTATGTAAAATAAAATAAAATTTGAATTTGCAAATAAATCAGGAGTGGCTGGAATATAAATTACAAAAAAGGAGAACATAATATTGAATTTACAAGTGGGAGATATTGTATTATTGGACAATGTGGCCATACAAAAAACATTTTATCAATATTATTCCAACTTGTATAAAGGAAATGACAACTCTCTATAGAGAAAATAGATAAGTATCCAAAGAAACTCAATTGACTGAGGATCATATAGGAACAGAGACAGATTATGAACAGATTTATAACAATACGGGAAGTTTCTGAAGCTATAAAAATATTAAACTAGGAAACTTGCCTAGACCAGGTGCATTAACACGTCCTTATAATAAATGTTTTGAGGATAAACTTTTACAACCTTTACAAAACGCACTGAACTCTATCCTACAAGGAGAAAGTTGGAAAGAGGCTAATATAGCAATATACCTAAAGAGAGACAAGACTTGACTTTAATAAGAGATTATAGGCTGATGTCATTATTGAATAATGACTATAAATAGTTCACGATTCTAGCTGGTACACTGAAAACAATTCAGCAAGAAATTATTCAAGAAAATCAATGTGAGTTTTTACCTAAAAGACAGTGTTAGGAAAGCGTTGGACATTTTGGAATATTCAAACAACATAATGAAAAACAAGCCGCATTGATCTGAGATGCAAAGAAAGCCTTTGACAATTTGAACTCGGCTTTCTTGTTCAAGGTTTTGGAAAATACAAATTTTGGAGATAGCTTTATAAAATGGGTAAGATCGATTTACACTTCACCGAAAGGACAAATAATTGTTAATGGATATCTAACAAAACCCTGTGAAATACAAAAAGAAACAAAACAGTGATGCCCATTGTCTCCTCTCTTCTTTATTTGGGTTCTTAAAATATTCAATAGAAATACAAGATGAGAGGATTGTGGGATTAATGACTTTAAAAGAAATTTATTAAGTTAAAGGCTTTTACAGATGACTTGGTGTTGATTCTGGAAGATCCTGAACTGAACTGAAATATTAATGGGAAATTAATTTGGTGCATTTCAAGACTAATAAACAGAAAATGAAACTGTTAACAAAAATAGACGATCAAACAGAATGTATGAATAAAATGTTACGGTTGAGAAGAAGGTAAAACAGCTGGGTATCACAATGACAAACATGAACTGTATGTTATTTCAAAATAAATATGCTAAGACATAGAATGAAATTTTAAAAGACATATTAAGATGGGAGAAACTATAACTGTTATTCTTTATCCTAGTGTTTTCTTGCAGGTGCAGGGTCCGCTTTTCATTATCAACAAACACTATCTATACAAACTGCATATTGTAAAATACCACAAGCTATTATTACCCTAATCAATACTTACTTAACAGCGGAATCAGTTGCTTAAAAGAATGAACATACCTTTATTCAGAGGAAATATTTTATTAGGCATATGTGGGTGATGTCATTATAAGGGAAAAGTCTAGAAAATTCATTGCATGTTTTCAATTACAGTAAAAGCAACTGATCAACTATCAGTTCTAGCTTCAAGAACACATTGATGTCTTCCATTTCATGTTTTCAAATTCAAGACAGCTATTTTTCACTCAAGTGCCCAGCTTCATATATTATTAAACATTTAATAAATATCACAGAGACCTTTTTGTAATAATGATGCAAAAATATACAGATTAACATTGCCAGGACCTTGGATTAATTTCCTGAGCAATCAAACCCAAATCCATTATTCATGTCAAGTTTAAAGATTAGTTTAGCAATTATCTGGATTTCTTCGGACTTCTAAGGAAATTCACTTTTAATAGATATTTGAGATTATTGCTATTGAGTTTTCTATAGTTTATCTCCTTTTCTTATGACTGTTCAAATAACAAAAAAAATCAGTAAGAGGAAGTTTCTAGTTTCTAACTGTCTAAGAATCTGTAGGCTCCAGTTTCTCAAATGGTAAAGATAATAACTGGTTTGCTTTAACATGAACCAAACTTCATATAGTCATGTTTTTGATTTGATACTGCCTTAATGTCAGTGGTGATACAAAAGTGAGCTTGACTTTATACACCAGGTGCTCCATGTTGAGTTCCTGCCATTCTTCTCTTACCTATTACTACAGCGGCCAATGAGATGGGATGAACAGAAATGGCGTCAGCGAAGAAAAGGAGTGACAGCAACAAGAGAAAGGTTAGAACACACACATACACACAAAGCACAATGAATCAAACCAAAAGGAGAAGAGACAACAGACAAGAAACCCCCTCCCACAAAAATATTTCAAGGCACTATTTAAATTCCCTAGGCCAGCTTTCCCTGCCCCATACTTCTAATTCACAATTGGTATATGGCCACTGCTCAATCGACATGCTCAATGGAATTTATGCATATTTCAAGATATTTGGAGGAGACCAGGAAAGAAAAGCTGGGCTAGGCAGAGAAGCAAAAAAGCTCTTTTAAGAAAAGGCAAGCGGTGTATGAATTGTACAGTATGGAGCAACCAGGCTGTGTGATCATAGATAAGCATGAACCCATATCCCTCTCTTTGATCTTATCATGCAGAATGCCACTGAAGCCAACATCTGAAATAACTTTTGATTGACAGAAAAGCACAACTCCTTGCAATCATTTTGGTTTTTTGTTGTTGTAATCATCTCCAGCCTGAACTCAGATAACTAGGGAACAAAAGGGACAACACCATATAGTTATCAGCTTTCCGATTTCAAGATTGGCTTGGGAGCTTAACATATATATATTTGATAAATAAATAAATGAACAAATTTGCTGATTCAAAAATATCCTTTGAGGTATGAATTTATCTATCAAGGATTCAATGTATATTATTGTTTTTTTTTCTTAACCAGGAAAAGAATTGTTTTAAGAAAATATTTAAGTTGTAGGTTCAGCCAGATAAGGTCATAGCCCAAGTAGAACTGTTTCCTGAAACCTGTAATAGCTATATAAATAATGCTTCAAACAAAATTAAAAAGCATATTTAAAAAGGAAGGTAATACACCCCCATTCCGTGTAGAAGGCCTTGCGGAAAGCTGCAAAAACCCAGAAGATACAGGGAGATAGGAAGCGGGCTCCCCAGAAGCCATTCCAGGCGGGAGACAGGGTGTATCTATCAACCAAATATTTAAGTTAAGGGTCCCTTGCCGGATGTTGGGTCCGAAGTTCATGGGACCCTTCCCCATCGTACGAATAATCAAACCTGTAACAGTGGAGCTGAAACTACCTAGACTGTTAGGAAAGGTGTATCCTGTATTTCACAGTAGTCTACTTAAGCCTGTGAGTCCATTCAACCACAACCATTACCATGTCCCGTGGAGGTGGGAGGAGAGACCCATTACGAGATCGATCAGATATTAGACTCCCAACTGCATAGGGGTTGATTACAGTACCTGGTTCGATGGAAGGGATATTCCAATACAGAAACCTGCTGGGTGGCAAGCGGAGACATATGGGCGGCCCGTTTGCTCAGGAAGTACCATGGGAAATATCCTCACAAATGGGGGGGGGACACAGGGGGAATACAGAATGCCAGGTATAGTACCCTTTTGCTATGTATCCTCACTACATTTGCTTACTATCTTCCAGATGCGGCCCTGGTAAGAGGGGAGCCACCTGTCAAACCTCGGGATTTGCCTTACCGGGGGGGGGGGGGGGGGAGACAATGGCCAAAATCAGCTGTGGGGGGGGCAAGGTGTCGATCAGCTGTGAAGCCCCAGCCACGCAGAGCCAGTTAGAGCTATAGCTGACTTTCAGGCAAGGGCTGCACTGGTGGAAGGGGTGGCTTGCCTATATAAACGCACTGGAAGGCGAATGCTCCCAGCGCTGACTTTAATCCCAGATTGAATCTGTTTCGTGACCAGTGCTTTTTGGAGCTCATCTGTGTGCCTGAGTCTGGCTTAATAAACCCAGTTATCACCCGCCCACACACCTGGGGTTGTTACTACTGGATTAGGTCTGGAGCTTGGACCTTTTGAGAGTTTTAGTAGTATATAAATTGATCACTTTTGTTTTGGGTTTTGTTAAGGGTTTTGCAATTTAAGGGTTTTGCAGAATCTTTTACAGCTAATCTGTTCTTTATACCTACTTATAAAGGTAATGCTATTTTAATTAATCATTACATTGTTTTTATATTATGATGTGTAAGTTTTGTAATACAGCCTGCCTAATTTGATAATGCTACATTTACTTATCTCTGTACTGAGAATTACTTCAGAGGTTCTATGAATCTCTTTTTTAAATACAAGCTTTGAACTGATATCATTACTGCCTTATCTCTCAGAGTATCTACCATTCAGTGTTATGCAGGATATCGCCCTCAATGCCTAGACAAAATATTGAACTCTGATTTCCAAGAAAATTCCACGCCACACAATATTATTATATGCTGACTGCTTAACCCTTTGTAAAACTTAAAATTATCTTTAAGTCTGCAATATTGGTTCTACAATATAATCTGAGCTGCAACTAAGTTCAACAAATAAAGAAATTCTGATTAAAAAATACACAAAACAGCGTACTTTGCTATGTTTCTATTAAACATAATGAGTCAGTATTTTCTGTCTTCATTGGAAAAGGTTCATGACTCACACTATGGAAATGTTTTACAACTTATGAGTGGATTTAAAATATGTTTATGTAGCTAGTCCTTTTAATATACTCTTTGTTTTATTTTGACAGGTTTTTAATATTGTTTCTATCATTTCTTTGTAGACCACTCACAGCTGTTAAGGAAATAACGCACCATACATATCTTTTTAAATGTAACCTTTCAAATTGTTTCAAATTAAAACCTTTAAACAATAATTTTCCAAATTCCTCTTTCTTACGCAACTGTAACAACATAGTTTTGAAAAACTTAGGTAAAAAAAATAACACAAGAGACAAAGGTAATCCCCAGGTTACGAGCATTCCCTTAGCGAAAGTCCAACGTTACGTTTACAAGTCTCAAAAGTACGAATCTTACAGCACCACAGCAGTTGTTTGCCCTTACAAACAACTGCAGAGGCTCTGTAACATTCATCCTGCACGTTGCCGGCCAAAATGAAGGTTCGGAGGGTCACCTCTCCGGAGTTCCATTTCGGCCTGCAACATGCCGGGGGAGGCCTGCAGAGGTCCGAACAGAGCGTCGGAGGAGCAGATGCAGCTGAGAGGCTGGAGAGGAGAATGCTTGCTAGATCTTCACATGGCAAGTGTCCCAGCATGGCAGATTGGGGAGGGGGGAGCACTTGTGGGGCACCATGAGGTAATTCAGTGAGTGGGCAAAAGGAAGAAGTGATCCCATTCACGGTACGAGATTCACTCCCACGAATCCTCGGGTTATCAGTGGAACGGGGAGGCTCCATTACATTCGTAACTCAAGGACTATTTGTACTTAGAAAGAAAAAGGTTCAGTTTATGTTAAAGTGCATTTTGAGAAAATTTAGCAGCTTATTATTTCTTTCTCTAGATTTGACATAAACAGAATATTTAAAGATAATGAAAATATTGTATTTAAAGAACAAAAATATATTCAACGCATAAGAAGAGTTGCTTCAATCAATACCTATTTTTCATTGTTAAGTGCCTGGGAATAATATAAGGTAACACATACCATGAGATAACAAAATGAACACAGCCTGGATGCAACACACAATACACAAGTTCCACATGCACAAAATGTATAGCAACAGCAGCTCAAATGTTGCAAGAAGTGGTATCAGGGTTCAAAAGTAATGCAGGATGAAGACTCTGACTTACCCAATGTCATCCCTGTAAACCCGGGAGATTAAAACCTCTCCCTTATGATTATAAATGAACAGGCCTCCAATCATGATGAATTCTTAGTCTTCTTTTTCCATGGTGTTTATATCCAATCTGTAATTATAGGAAAGAAGATTATGGTTATTACTGAAAAGAGGCAGGCAATTACCAATTGGCTTTGCAGCAAACCAATCTTTATTTATTTATTTATTTATTATTTAAATTTTTATACCGCCCTTCTCCCGAGGGACTCAGGGCGGTTAGTTTCCTCATCTACTGTAATGTGCAAGGAACTAATCAGAGTTCACAAATCTGCATGCTACAAGCTCCTCTGATCTCTCTGACAAGTAACAGGTAAATTAGGAGCATTGCACCATCCCGTTCTTCTCGGGATTAGGCTTGTGCTGAGCACATCTCCCAAGCATACCTAACCAGGTATGGAAGAATAATCCAACATGATTACATTTCCAACAGTTTTTGTCAACTGATATATAAAACTTCCATTAAAAAACTATTTTGGCAAGAAATACCAACATATTAGGCGGGATCCTGAACCATTTTTAACAGTGATGTTCACAGGAGATACACTATTTAACTTCAACCAATGTAGCTATTGCATATTAGCTGTTCAATTTAGATGTTGCAATCTTTAACTTGTCCAATTTCCAAATCATATTTTGGTATTACACACAGATAGTCCTTGACTTACAACCACAATTGAGCCCAAAAGTTTGGTTAAGTGAGACATCTGTTAAGTGAATTTTGCCCCTTTCTACTCCTTTTGTTGTTAAGTTGTTAGGACAGTTGTTAACTGAATTACTGTAGTCAGTAAGTTAGTAACCTGTTTGTTAAGCGATTCCCCCATTGACTCTGCTTGTCAGAAGGTCGCAAAAAGGGATCACGTGATCTTGGGACACAGCAACAAACATAAATATGAACCAGTTGCCAAGCATCTGAATTTTGATCACATGGATCACGGGGATGCTAGAAAGGACTGTGAAACTGTGAAAAGCGGTCACAAGTCACATTTTTCAATGCCCTTGTATCTTTGAACGGTCACTAAACGAACTGTTGTAAGTCAAGAGCTACCTTTATACACTCAAACAGAAGTCTGCATTTTGTATTATAATTATTTCAAATTTGATCAAGATTCTAAGTCAGTGATGACTAACCTTTTTGCCCTGTGTGCCAGGAACGGGGGGGAGAGGGGGGTCGCGTGCATGCCTGCCCACACCCATAATCCTATGCGCCCAGCCCCTGCGCACACTCCCCCCCCCTCCTGGCACGGTGGGACCAGAAGGCCCGTTTTTTGCTCTTCTCCAGGCTCCAGAGCCTTTCTAGGAACCTGGGGAGGGCGAAAACAGCCTTCCCCACCCACCCACCCACCCTGGTGGCCTTTCAGAGGCCAGAAACAGCCTGTTTCCCTACTTCCGGTGATCCCAGAAGGCCCAAAAATCAACTTGGAGCTGAGCTCACATGCCCATCGATATGGCCACGCGTGCCATCTGTGGCACATGTGCCATAGGTTCGCCATCACAGTTCTAAGTATTCTACCTTGCTTCTGTAAATCTTTGGAACTAATACTATGTATATGAAGGCATTAAAATCATAATGTTTCTGACCGTTCCATGGATAAAGTCTCAAAAGATTTTCTCTTTATTTTATTAAACGTTAGATTTGCAGTCTATCAGTGATTATTTCTCTATGGATCATTTCTTACCAAAACTGCACTTATGAAAATATTTAATATTCAGGCAAGAAGCAATTACTCTGGGCTTTTTTCATCGCCCCATATTTTTAATACTCTATTATTTAATTATAATACACTTCAATTGGTACCAGATCAAAGATATTTAAGCAAGCTTTCTGGGAATCCTTCCCCAAAGACATAGCAACATAATCCGAGGCCAACAATTAGCTTAATAGTATAACATTAGGCGCAGGCAATCCAAAATGACTTTTGCATCTTGTACATTCTTACAGTTGAATCTTAGTCTAGTCTACCTGTTTGAATGAAATTTGTTGTTTTTCTTTGTCATTCATTGTCTTCACATGTTGTTGGAATCATTTGGTTAGAAAGTTAGGGTAATCTTTGATAAAGCATTAACTTATTCCTAGCCAGGATGAGTATAAAGCAGTCCTTGACTTATGAACTAAGTATGAGTTCGTTCAGTTGTGAGGCAGTGCAGCACAAGGTTAGGAAGATTAGGAAAAAATGGGTGCATGCAAGCGCAAGGAGGCCACAAAACAGCTCTGGGGTTGCAAGAAACTTCTAAGCTGCAGGGCAACACAAAACCCAGACCCCAGCCCAGCCTCAGCATCCTGCACTCCTGTAACTGCTGGCCACATGAGGCTATCTTCCCCGGTATCCTGCAAGGAAACTGCTGAGCACATCCTAGGGAAGAAAGTCTTGTGCTATCAGCAACTGCCTCACACGGGTCCAGGCCAGGGATTATTGGTCAGCAGCAGGAGAAAGGAGGTCAGCTAAGATGTCAGGAACTGTGGAGCATAGGGAGCCAAAGGCAATTAAAGAGCCATGGTGGCACAGTGGTTAGAATGCAGCATTGCAGGCGAAGTCTGTCCACTGCCAGCAGTTCGATCCTGACCCGCTCAAGGTTGACTCAGCCTTCCCACCTTCTGAGGTTGGTAAACTGAGGACTCAGGTTGTTGGGGACAATAAACTTGACTCTGGGAACCACTTAGACAGGGCTGTAAAGCTCTGTGAAGCAGTATACAGGGTGGATAAAAATCAATGATTTTTTTAAAAAAATCAAAAAAATCTGATTTTTTTTATTTAAATCAGATTTTTTTAATTTAAATTGGATTTTTTTTTTAGTTTTATCGAATTTATTTTAATAAAAAACTTTTGGGGTAAAAATCTATCGTAAGATAGTTTTCTATTTAAGATACATAAATAATGTAGTTTATTCAGCATGAAATGGAGCTTAGTTATGTAGCATGAGGCTGTATATTCTGCAACATTGGGACTATCGGTGAGTCAACAGTGGGTCAAAGGAGTAGCAGAGATGACAGTTGCTCTTTAAAAATTATGATTTAAATCGAGTTGATTTAAATCAAGCCTTTTTACTAGTGATTTAAATCATGATTTAAATTGTGATTTAAATCAACTCGATTTAAATCAAATCCACCCTGGCAGTATCCAAGTCTAAGTGCTATTGCTTTGAATAATTTTCTGAAGTTACTCTGGATCCATGAAGGAAAATCCAAGCCTCAATTTATCTTTTTCAGAGAGGTGAAATAAAAACACCCCTCTAAACTATCGAAAGCTTTTTCCTCATTAATATTATCGATTGCACTCAAGATGTATCCCACATTATCGTTTCAAGACCAATCCAGTCTGATCAAGCTATTTAATCTCTTTCCAAGGACAGCCATGAAAATCTTGCAGTCTGCGTTCAATAAAGAGATAGGTCCATAGGACTCTAGACAAGTTGGATCACTTCCCTCTATAGAAAATATAAAAGCCTTCTGTTAGTTTAATAGTTTGGTAAGAATTTCTTTGAAAGCCTTATAGAGAGGAGTCATCCAGTCCTGTTGATTTATTCAATTTTCATATCTGCACTACTTCCTATGTTTCATTTTCTTGTTATAGTTTGTTAAGTACTTCCTTTTTCTGGTCTGCAAATTCCATGATCTACATTTTGTTCAAAATACCCTGTAAACTTCCCCTAACAATTTCTCCAGATGTGTTTTTTTCCATATAGTCAAGAATATTTAACAACCTGATGTTAGAAGTTGAAACAAGCTTTTTTTTTTTAATCCCAAACTATTTTTTCTCTTGTTCTTTTACCAATTGATAAATCAAACATTTTTGCTGTTTGTTGTCTTTCACAAAACGCTTCCTATTTCATGAATTTCCTTGTAAGTGTCATTTCCTTTCATAAGATCTAACGTAGATACCTTAAATCTTTCCTTTTTATACTGATCACCAAGAGAAGGTTGTGTAACACCTCAAAAATCTGCTTTTCAACAGATTTTGGTCATGTCATCTGGAGTCTTCAGAGTCTCAGCTCCTGTTCACAGAGCAGATTAAAGTTGCAGCCAAGAGGCCTTTTCCAGTTACATCTTCTGTACCAGTTACGTCTGCTCCTTCCTGGACTGGGAAGCCCCCACACTCATGCTCTAGTTGCCTGACAGTTGGATTACTCTAATAAGCTCTAAATGGGTCTGCCCTTGAAAACCATCAGGAGCTGCAGCAGGTCCAGAATGCAGCAGCCTGAGCAAAGATGGGGGCACCAAGTTATATGCCCATGTTCCTGCTGCTTTGTAAGCTGAAATAATTGGCTTCTGGATGAATTCCAGGGGCTGATTATCACTCTTAAAGCACTCCATGGCAGAGGATCCGACCTGGTTATCTGAGGGACCATGTACCTCCAATTGTCTCCGCTCATCTGGTTTGATGCAGCAGGGTGTGACTCGTTCATTAAATGACATCATTTGGGATTCAGAAAACATGATTACTATTGCAATTCCTGCCCTGTGGAATGATCTCTCCCCAAAATTTCTGCAGCGCTCCGTTATGTCATTCAGGAAATTGTTGAAGACCTGGTTATTTGCCCAGTTGTTTGGCAATATATCCTTACTTTAACCGGGCAGCCAAGATGGCTTTTTACATCTTGAGTGATCCCGTTAGAAATATTCATTCTTGGCCCACACTCCCTCATCACAATGAGATAGCACAACTATACTTGGGGATGAATGGATGATGCCAAAGCTTTGGCATCATCCATAAAGGACTTCTAGATGAAATGGAGTAGCCCACTTGCATTTAATCTTTCTTTCCTGGAGGGTGGATATTTAAGTATATTGCAATGCAACTTCATTGTTACAAGGGTAGATACAAATTGATGATTTTTTAAAAAAAATAATAAAAAAAATCAGATTTTTAAATTTTTTATCAAATTTATTTTAATAAAATACTTTTGGAGTAAAAATTATCTAAAGATAGCTTTCTATTTAAGATAAATTAATAATTTAGTTTATTCAGCATGAAATGGAGCTTAGTTATATAGCATGAGGCTGTATATTCTGCAACATTGGGACTGTCCATGAGTCAACAGCAGGTCAGAGGAGGAGCCGCTGCAGGACGGAGATGACAGCTGCTCTTTAAAAATTAGGATTTAAATCAAGTTGATTTAAATCAAGCCTTTCCACCCTGATTGTTATACTGTTATTCATAGAATCAGTTGAAGTTGAAAGGTATCTTGGAGGCCTTTTAGACCAACCCACTGCTCAAGGAAGGAGTCCTTATACCATCCTGGATAAATGGCTGTCCAATCTTTTCTTGAAAACCTCCAGCTATGGAGCACTCACAACTCCAGGAGGCAAGCTGCTCCACTGATTAATCATTCTTACTGTTACTGTCAGAAAATCCCTCCTCGTTTCCAGGTTGAATCTCCCTGATGAGCTTCCACCCACCTATTGCTTCTTGTCCTGCGCTTAGTTTTTTTCCCTGTAAGATTTGTTTTTCAATTTAACTACACAACTCGTATGTTATATTAAACGTGGGAAATGATTCTGAAATGATTTATCTTGGTCTGATTTTTTTTACATCTCAAAAACCTGGCATACAGGGCTAGGTACACTTTTTATAACCAAGGTGGATAAAAATCAATGATTTTTTTAAAATTTTTTTTTTAAAAAATCAGATTTTTTTTTATTTAAATTGGATTTTTTTGATTTTTATTGAATTTATTTTAATAAAAAACTTAGGGTAAAAATCTATCGTAAGATAGTTTTCTATTAAGATACATAAATAATTTAGTTTATTCAGCATGAAACGGAGCTTAGTTATGTAGCATGAGGCTGTATATTCTGCAACACTGGGACTATCGGTGAGTCAACAGTGGGTCAAAGGAGTAGCAGAGATGACAGTTGCTCTTTAAAAATTATGATTTAAATCGAGTTGATTTAAATCAAGCCTTTTTACTAGTGATTTAAATTGTGATTTAAATCAACTCGATTTAAATCAAATCCACCCTGTTTATAACCACTGTATATCGAGTAGAACATTCGGTAAAAAGTATATTATTCTAACTCCAGACTGTAGAGACACCTTCCTCTGCCTTTTTAAACTGCAATACTGCATATTTTGTCTTTAAACACATATAATAAATACATCACATTGTAAGTTTCTTATAGATTTCCTGACCTTTTAATGATTCATCTTTGTTTATACTGTTTGATATTTTTTCAATTTCTCTCCCCCCAATCTACCTATCCCAAACCTTCTGACATTCCTCTGAAATTTAAATTGTTCCTGCCAATTCTGTAGCAGGTATTTGAAGTATCCATCTTCTGGATTGTTATGTGAATTCTCTGTTGAGGAGATGACCAGAGCCCATAGATCATACTTGGTCTATTTTTAATCTCAACCCACTTGCCTTGAGAATGTGGCAAATGTTTAAGCGAACATTTGGGATGAAAATCTGCTTCAAGAAAGCCACTAGCTAGCAAGTCAAAAGAAAGAAAAAGTAGATGGTCTTAACTAATCACTCCTGCTAAAGCTGAAGCTGCATTACAATAAAAAAAAAAAGGCTGCCATATTTGTTTTAAGACAGCCTTTTATTCTAAGCAGCATCAGGAAGCACTTTTCCAGATTCCTTCAGTTTTTGAGAATACACATTTGTTTGATGAGCTGGCCAAACACTATAGCCAGTTACAGCACCAGAAAATTCTTGATTAAGCAATAGACTGCTTTAATTACTCTTTTCTATAGAAAGTTACCAAATAGCTAATAGAAATGTCTATATTTTGCTGAGGTAAGGTAAAAAAAGCAATCTGACTCAGAAAACATGCCTACTAAGAACTATTTCACACCAAATGCAGTTTTCCAGTAACTGTTCTTAGTCATTCCACAGAAATCAGAATTTTTTTTCTGCCTGAAATGAAGATCAAGAGTATGCAGAAAGAATTTGATTACATATAGAAAAGTGACCATAGGCATCGTAATGGTATCAAAATAATTCACTCAGACTGCACAATTTGTGCTATCACACGAGCTGCCACAGAAGCCTTCAATCGCTAACAACTTATGGCATGCTTGCTTCTGGACTCTTATTAAATTCATCTTTCTAGTTTCTGTCCATCGGGCACATAACAGGTTTAAATTACAAAGTAGTAGATTTAAATTGGACAACAGAAAAGCATTGCTATCAGAGCTGTCCAGCAATAGGGTTAGTGAGCTAGTTTTGTGGTAATCAAACTGGACTCTTAATATTAAACGAAGCAGGTTTAATTCAGACAATCAATCACTGCTGTTACCACAGGGACTATAAAATATTCCACGTTTCTGTACTAATACAGGTAGTTCTCGACTTACAAACTTTCATTTAGTGACTGTCCAAAGATACAATGGCACCTAAAAAAGGGACTTATGACCACTTTTCACACTTATGACCCAGAGTCATCTGATCACCTTTTGCAACTTTCAAAGTCAATGGGAAAGCCAGAGTCACTTAGCAACTGTCTAACTTAAGAATTGCAGTGATTCGCTGGACAACTGTGGTAAGATAGATCGTAAAATGGGGCAAAACTTACTTGTCTCACTTAGCAACAGAAATTCTGGACTCAATTGTGGTCATAAGTTGAGGAATATCTGTACACAGATTAATTCGAATCAGCATTGTTCATATATACTCCAAACTACTGAGATGATTTTTTTTCCTGCTTTTATAACAGTATTCCACAAACCAATAACAAGTGAGGGCCAGACTGAAAATTAGACAGCCTTGGACAAAGGTTTTTTATGCAGTGGTTTAAATGTGAAAGAATGATTCACCATAAGTGAATCTGCATGCTGCTGTTTAGACTCTTACCTCTTGCCTGGAGCAATGGCTTTGAATGATTATGCAAAGGGAGCCTGTCCACAAAGATAATAGGCAAAAGCTAACAGGAGACCAAGTAAATTCTGTTTTGCTCCTTATCTTTCCCTTCAGGTACATCATTTGACCTCAGTTCCTGATTCTTTACATCGGGTTTCCTCATTAGCGACAAATAATTTGAAGGGAAACGTAGGCAAATTCTACCGTAAAACTCACTGCATTATTGCACTGCGTTACCCTGCATTATTTGAATAGAAGTGATGCAATGGAGCAGTTAAAAATAGTTTTATACATTCAGTAGTTTTCTGACAGCAACAGTTTCGGGAAAGTAAGGGGATAATGGTGCCAGGAGTGATTTAATTTGAAACTTGCAGTTGAAATAAATGTACAGAAATGCATATTCAGATTTATCCTTAAGCAATAGGCAGATTTCTACTAACAAAGTCTAACCTCTCATATTTAGTCAATACAAGTTTACCAAAATATCGTAACAGTAAGGGCTGCTTTATGCTTTAGGCTAGGAATGTACAGGAATTCCATCTCACTGACCAAAAGCTCTATCCAATAGTCTAATTCTGAATATTAGCTGTTGCGTTTTGCTGACTGAAGCAGTTCATAATGCACTCTCCAACTTGTTGAACAATCTTTTTTCCTGATCCCCTTGAAAGTGATTTCTGGCATGGCAATGGACTACTCCTGACTTCCTACCTTAGGGGATTTGAAGGACCATGCCAAGGTTGCCCAGTCAAGAACACCCTGGGATTTTGTGTCTCCTATGGCATCCATGAATATATCTCAATTAGCATCTCATCCCAGCATCTTCCAACAAAGTATATATATGCTTGATTTGGTTATATATGAATGGTGTTATCAGTATGAAAATGGAGTCATTCTTTGGTATCTCCACTTTCATGGACAAAGGATTTGGTTGATGTATAGGCCAGAAACATGACCCAGGTACTAATTCTAAGTACCTCTCCAGCAAAGCTCAGGACCTTAGTTAATCAAGGCAATAAGCACAATGATGTAAACTGGCAGGAGGATGGAATGCAAGCAATGTTCACAACCCACTTGTCATGGACTCTTTTCAGCTTGTAGATTTCAAAAATGGAGACAGTGCAGAGGGAAATGAGAGCTGCATTTGTCATCTTAACCTTTGCCCCTCCAGTCAGATTAAATCTGCTAGGCTGGGACTGTCTTCACAATTCAGGGGATAATTAACACTGCTTTAAGTATAGGTTGAATCCCTGCATGCTTAAAGGATATTAATATTCAGCATTTTAACCAATTCTGTCACATTTTAAGTCCAGCATATTTATATTTTATTGTGGTTGTATATGCTTCTTTTTATCTATTACAATTTCTTAGAATTTTTACAACTAGACAGTATAGCATATTAAAAACTGGAAAATAAAAGTAGGCTACTAAAAATAAATACTGAAAAGGTACTACCTTGACTTGTATCTAACCAGAAGTAATCTAAAATCTTCAATTCTTAGATTAAATGATTGGGAAAGTAGCGTCCTTGCAACTGAAGAAATATACCTGGATGACATTTATTATCTGGACCCATTTAAATCAGGATTTTGTCCATGATATGTTACTGAGCCTCTTTGACCACTGTGGTAGATGACTCACATTGGAAATTAATGAAGAAGTTAGGGTGAATCTTTCTACAACATTGACTATGGCATTCATTTGGACTGTGTAGTACAGTTGGGTCTAGGAGACACCGATGACACAGAGCTCCAGTGCTCCTAATTCTAAGGAACCAAAAAGCATTCTTGAACACTGCTTAATCTTGATGATGGAATAAATAAGGGAGAACAAGCCAAGATGGAGTGGTGTTAGTAAAAGCTGGCCTGGAGTCCATATCCTGCATGGGGTTGCATTCTTTCAGGAGGAAGTTTCTGAGTTCTCAGTAATTACCAGCTATCAGTGGATTTCCAAGTGACAGTTGCAAGGAAGACATTTGTACAATTACAGTTACCTTGTTCATCAGAATTCATCTTCAGCAACCAGATTTAATCCTTACAGATGTACTGGTTATAATTTACCTTTACAATTACAATGCATCATATATGATGCTACCCTTGAAAAGTGCCCAGTGGTGCAAAATGCATTATTCAGCTATAGGTTTATTCAATATCTATACTATATTCTATATCTATATCCATGTACTATAAAGACCTGAGCCATCTATCAAGAGCCTTATAGGCACAATTCAAAGTATTGGTATTGACATATAAAGCTCTTCAAAACTTAGTATCCAACTATAGTATATGTAGAATTACTACTTATATTAGTAGGAAAGGGTTTTTTGAAAATTCCCCACTGGCAAAAGTCCTGACCATCTGTCTGTGAAATATGGGACTATACGATGCACATTTAACTCCCACTCCCCCTATGTTCAAACATGGCTTCTGCCAAATAAGAACTTTTACTTTATGTAAAAGTAAAAGTCATATTTGTATATCACACCCTCCCTCTGAAGCCAGCCTGTAACAGCTTAATTTTAACTGTGCTATATGTGGCTTCATTTTAAACTTGCTACTTATAAGCAACTATAGTTTTTGAAGAAACAGAAAAGCAGGATAAAAATCTAATAAGTAAATTTAATATCTTGCATTGTGAACTACGGCACATAATCATCTTTAATCATGTATCATTAGCACTGTAAAAATGAATCAATTGTCATTTAATGATAGCCACTTAGATTTCCGCTTATTCACACATAATTTCCCCAACCCTCAAAGAGACAAGCAGCCATCCTTCAAACTTGACATGAAGTGACAGGATTTTCCTTTGCAGCCAAAATCTCCTGGAAACAATCCAGGCATCCCGTGTACAGGAAATTCTTCTGTTCTCAGCCTTGATACACAAAGTGTGGTCTATTATTGCTGGAATATTGCCAATTAAACCAAATAAAATGTTCCTTTGCCTGTAAATGTGGCATTCATAATCTGAACAAGACAAACTGTCCTCCAAACTCCAAAGACATGATGTCTAAATATGTGATGTGCTATAATCGCTCCAGAGGTTCTCAAACTAAAAAAAACCAACAACCCTACAATAAGGATAAGTATATGCTTAAACTGTCTCTTTAAACTAGGAGTACCAAAACCCAAATGCTGAAGAACCAGCCAATAGGAATTACAGACACAGATCTCAAAAACCTGATATCCAACCAGCAAAGTTCCATAAGGTAGCTACAGAAACACTGGTGTGCTTCTCCTCAATCTTCTCAAGCAACCCTATCCAAGTCTTCCTTTGAGGTTGATAAATAGACTTTGTTCAGAAAAAGCAACAAGTGGGGGAAAAGAGTTTTCTCAGTTAACTTGAATGGTTCAAACACAGCACTACATGTCGTCCCGTTTTATCCATATATGTGCCCCACTCAGAGTCTGCTCTCCCAAAACCCATCATCCTTACCCAGCTTTGCAAATGACGGAATCTGTAATCCACGTGTCAAATGCTCTCAAGGACACAGAAAGGGGGGGGGGGGAGAAGAAAAGACAAGTTATCTACAGAACCCTAAAAAGCTACCTCCATTTATATGGATATGTCTAATTTAATGAAAAGAAGGACTAGGGGTGACACGATAGCAGTCTTACAATATCTATGGGACTGCCACAAAGAAGAGGGGGTCAACCTATTCTCCAAAGCCCCTGAAGGCAGGACAAGCAGCAATGGATGGAAACTAATCCATTTACTCCATAAACTCCTCCCACGTATGACTATAACCATGTTGCTTGATTGCTTATTAGTAACCTATGACTATCACTAAGTGTTGTATTTTACGATTCTTGATCGAATGTATTTTTTTTCTTATGTACATTGAGAGCCTATGCACCAAAGACAAATTCCTTGTGAGTCCAATCACACTTGGCCAATAAAGAATTCTATTCTATTAATCAAGGAGAGAATCAACCTAGAACTAAGGAGGAATTTCCTGCCAATGAGAAAAATTAAACTAGCTGAATTGGATATGTCTAATTTAATGAAAGGAGGACTAGGGATGACATGACACCCCAATGATGCCCTTGAAGTGATGTCCCGGTGCCTGGAGGTCCTGCGGGTCTGGATGGGGAGGAACAGGCTCCCCATCCAGATTGAGTGGCTGTGGTTCCCGGTGTCCTGATATAGCCAGCTGGTGCCATTGCTGGCTATTGGGGGAGAGTCATTGGCCCCCACAGAGAGGGCTCGTAACTTTGGCGTCCTCCTGGATGCACAGCTGTCTTTAGAAGAGCATATGACAGCTGTGGCCAGGGGGGCTTTTTATCAGGTTCGCCTGATACGCCAGTTGCGGCCCTTTCTGGATCGGGACTCCTTATGCATGGTCACTCATGCCCTCGTCACTTCCCGCCTGGACTACTGTAATGCTCTCTACATGGGGCTCCCCTTGAGGAGCACCCGGAGGCTCCAACTGGTCCAGAATGCGGCCGCGCGGGTGATTGTGGGGGCAACATGGCGCTCCCATGTAACACCTTTCCTGCGTGAGTTGCACTGGCTTCTGGTGGTCTTCCGGGTGCGCTTCAAGATATTGGTTCTCATCTTCAAAGTGCTCCATGGCTTAGGGCCTGGGTATCTACGAGACCACCTTCTGCCACCAATAACCTCCCACCGGCCAATACGCTCCCACAGAGAGGGTCTCCTCAGGGTGCTGTCGGTCAAACAATGTCGACTGGCAGCCCCCAGGGGGAGAGCCTTCTCTGTGGGGGCACCAGCCCTCTGGAACGAGCTACCCCCAGGGATACGACTGATCCCAGACCACCGTACTTTCCACCGGGCCCTGAAGACTTTTCTATTTCAGCAAGCCGGGCTGGCTTAAAATTTTTAACTGGTTAATTTTATGGGCAAGGGGTTTTAAATTGGGGAAGCCAAATTGATTTAATTATGTTTTAAATTATTTTAATTTTCATATTGTATGTATTTTAATCTTGGCTGTTCACCGCCCTGAGTCCTTCGGGAGAAGGGCGGTATAAAAATTTAATAAATAAAAGAAATAATAAATAAATAAAATGATAGCAGTCTTACAATATCTATGGGGCTGCCACAAAGAAGAAGGGGGGGGGGTTTCAACCTGTTCTCCAAACAAAGCCCCTGAAGGCAGGACAAGAGGCAATGGATGAAAAACTATAATCAAGGAGAGAAGCAACTTAGAACTGAGGAGGAATTTCCTGACAGGCAGAACAATTCATCCAATGGAACAGCTGGTCTTCAGAAGTGGTGTTTTAAGAAGAAGTTGGGCAACCATTTGTCTGGAATGGTATAAGCCAGAGGTCTTCAAACTTGGCAGCTTTAAGACTTGTGGACTTCAACTCCCAGAATTCCCCAGCCAGCTATGCTGGCTGGGGAATTCTGGGAGTTGAAGTCCACAAGTCTTAAAGCTGCCAAGTTTGAAGACCTCTGGTATAAGGTCTCCTGCTTGAGCCAGGGGGATGGACTAGAAGACCTCCAAAGTCCCTTCCCTCTCTTTCTGTTATTCTCTTCGTTTGCTCCCGTCCAGTTTAACCGATTATAGGGACCATTGCTTGGCCATCCCGTTAAAAGTAGCGGTTTATAGAACCGACAAGCATGAAAACGCCCCCCGTTACATGAAATGTCCCCCACCTGAGGAGACCCTGAATGGGCGCCCCATTCCCACACACACACAGCTTCAGACGACACGCGTCACCCACGACACCCCGGCAGGTCGGCCGGGCGGAGAAAACGCGACGGGCCCCCAAGTCCCTGAGGGAATTTCCACCTCAGAAGAGAGGCTGCCACCTCCTCTTCCAAGCCCGTAACCCCTCAGCGCCAGGACCGGCCTCGAGCGGACCCCGCCGGGAAAAGAAGCGGCGCCTCAGAAGAAAAAAGCGGGAGAAAGCAGCCGCTCGTTCAAGGGCGGGGCGGAACGAGCCTCCGCGGGAAGCCACTTCTGGCCTGCCTCGGACGAAGCAAACCGAGGCCTGCCTTCCCTTCCTGGGGCGCTCGGGAAGGTCCCGACTCACCTGGTCCCGCCGACGGCAGAAGCAGCCGCCGCGTCCAACCCTCGCCCCCTCCGCCGACTGGTAAGATGGCGGCCGCCCCCCCTCAGCTATCACTGCAGCAGCGGCCCCGGGCGCATGCGCGAGGCACGCCCGGCACGCTGCACGCATGCGCCTATCCCGTGGGTGGAGAGAGAAGAGAGAGAGAGAGACTTGGGTGGGTCGGTTACCAACCGGTGAGGAAAAGAGGGAAAGACTTCGAAGACCGGCATGCACCGCGCAATCAAAAAAAAAAAAAAAATCCGGACGGCGCGCAAGGCATCACGGCCTCGATAGGCTTTAATCGGGCATTTGAACGCAGCGTAGACTCAATATCTGTACTTTAATAATATTTTATTAAATAATAAATGAATTATATGTGTGTGAGTGTGTTTGTGTGTATGCATATATATATGCATATATATGTATGTGTATGTATGTATATATGGTGTATGTATATGTATATATGTGTATATGTATATATGTATGTGTATATATGTGTGGATGTATACATATGTATGTGTGTATATATATTATATACATATATATATATACATGCATATATATACATATGCACATATATACACATATATATACATATACATACACCATACACATACATGCATACACACATATACATACATATATACATATATATGCATATATATATACACACACATCTTTAATTCATTTAATTATTTAATAAAATATTATATATATACACACACACACACACACACACACACACACACACACACACACACACATATGCTTTTGTATAGTTTTATCCTTTTTTTAAATATTGCAAGCCGCCCAGAATTACCCTGCGGTAAAAATGGGCAGCCAGTAAATTTTATAAATAAAAAATAAATAACAAAACTTTGCTTGTCTGCGCAGTACATCCATACGTGGTTTCTTGCAACATGCTCACCAGTATATGTGGGCTTAATAGGGTCCTTTGATAGATGTCTTTATGAATACATCCAAGTGTGAACAAGATTGTCCTCAATTTATGACCACAATTGAGGCCAATATTTATACTGCTGAGAAATTTGTGAAGTGAGTTTTGCCCCCTTTGACAACTTTTCTCGCCACATTTGCGAAGTGAACCACTGCAGTTGTTAAAATTAGTAACCTGGTTGTTAAGTGAATCTGATTTCCCCATTGACTTGGATTGTCAGAAGGTTGTAAAATGACCCCAGGACACTGCAATGGTCATAAAAGTGAATCAGTTGTCAAGCATCTAAATGTAAATCACGTGACGGGGGGAATCTGCAACAGTCGTAAATCTGAAAAATGGTCATAAATCCCTTTTTTTCAGTGCCATTGTAACTTCGAACGGTCACTAAACGAACTTGCAAATTGAGGACTATCTGTATTAAACAGGTTTTGAGAGACAGAAAAAAGTTTTTAAAGCAAAATGTTATCAAGTTATCTCTTGAAGTTCTGTTTTATTGGTGGTCAAAGGCGATCTTCCTTGCAAAACAATCCTACTGGTTGTAGTTATTGTATCTGAACGGAAACGTAGCAATTATCTTCTCTTTGAGAAGGCAGTAAAGATTACCTATTTATGGTACTTTAGGAGCAGTCACATAACAGACTTAATTTGGTTACTAAATAAACCCACTTTCTTGGTTCACAAAAAGATTTTAAATCATAAAAGCGACTCAGCTTGGTTAATTCAGTAAGCAGTCTGCACCACATTCTAAGCCAAGAGGAAAGCAATCTATGATTAACCCTAACCAAATCCAGCTGGTGTATGCTGTCCCTCTACCTTCCTTCCACTTATTAAGCCTGCCGTGTGAACTAGGCCAAAATGCAGATCAGTTTTACCTATATACCAGATATGATGCCTGGGTGTTAACATAATTCAAAGTCCCTCCAATTGCTCTGTTGGGGGAACTTTCATTTGATTAGACCAGGGCTCAGCAACTTGCGGCTCTGGAGCCGCATGTGGCTCTTTCACCCCTCTGCTGCGGCTCCGTCACTCAAAATATGCGTCACAACCGCCAATATGCGTCACCCGCCGGCACGCGATTTATTGAGCTTTTCAACCCCCGGTAGGCTAACCATGGATAAATCCAAGAAAAGAACAGAACGTTTAATTCAACTACATATGCTAGTTTTGTGGCCGCTCAAGAAATAATCAGGCGTGGGAAGGCTTTTGTGGCTCCCGGTGTTTTCTTTTCTGTGGGAAACGGGTCCAAATGACTCTTTGAGTGTTTAAGGTTGCAGACCCCTGGATTAGACAAAGCTGTGCTGTAAAGGTTCATGGCCTCCCTGAAAGCAGTGATCAGGCAATTGTGAAAATTGCCACACACACACACACACCAAAGATAGCTCAGATACCTGATCACAGGAAATTTACCTGTCTCCTTCTTCAACTGGCATGTTCTGGTCTGCAGTTGTACATCTTGCAAATAGATCAAAACATCGGGGGGCGGGGAATCATGTAAGCTTGCTTACATTATTTTGCCAGACATGGCTAAAGGCCCTATATTTGTTGAAAGATAACAGGAGTTGGAAGGGACCTTGAAGGTCTTCTAGTTCAACCCTCTGATTTTCATCCCAATCTTCCTCAAAGGCTCGTTTGGGGAAGATGGCTTAATTTACGAAAGCTGAGCATCTTTTCCGCTCAAAATGCCAGAGATTCAAAACTTAGCCAAATTAAATGAGCATCTAATGCAGAGGCCTTCAAACATGACCGCTTTAAGACTTGCGGACTTCAACTCCCAGAATTCTCCAGCCAGCTATGCTCTATGTCAGAGGCCTTCAAACATGGCCGCTTTAAGACTTGCGGACTTCAACTCCCAGAATTCTCCAGCCAGCTAGGCTCTATGTCAGAGGCCTTCAAACATGGCCGCTTTAAGACTTGCGGACTTCAACTCCCAGAATTCTCCAGCCAGCTATGCTCTATGTCAGAGGCCTTCAAACATGGCCGCTTTAAGACTTGCGGACTTCAACTCCCAGAATTCTCCAGCCATCTAGGCTCTATGTCAGAGGCCTTCAAACATGGCCGCTTTAAGACTTGTGGACTTCAACTCCCGGAATTCTCCAGCCAGCTATGCTCTTATGTCAGAGGCCTTCAAACATGGCAGCTTTAAGACTTGTGGACTTCAACTCCCGGAATTCTCCAGCCAGCTATGCTCTATGTCAGAGGCCTTCAAACATGGCCGCTTTAAGACTTGTGGACTTCAACTCCCAGAATTCTCCAGCCAGCTCTGCTCTATGTCAGAGGCCTTCAAACATGGCCGCTTTAAGACTTGTGGACTTCAACTCCCAGAATTCTCCAGCCAGCTCTGCTCTATGTCAGAGGCCTTGAAACATGGCAGCTTTAAGACTTGTGGACTTCAACTCCCAGAATTCTCCAGCCAGCTATGCTCTATGTCAGAGGCCTTCAAACATGGCAGCTTTAAGACTTGTGGACTTCAACTCCCAGAATTCTCCAGCCAGCTCTGCTCTATGTCAGAGGTTCTTCAAACATGGCAGCTTTAAGACTTGTGGACTTCAACTCCCAGAATTCTCCAGCCAGCTCTGCTCTATGTCAGAGGCCTTGAAACATGGCAGCTTTAAGACTTGCGGACTTCAACTCCCAGAATTCTCCAGCCATCTAGGCTCTATGTCAGAGGCCTTCAAACATGGCCGCTTTAAGACTTGTGGACTTCAACTCCCAGAATTCTCCAGCCAGCTCTGCTCTATGTCAGAGGCCTTGAAACATGGCAGCTTTAAGACTTGTGGACTTCAACTCCCAGAATTCTCCAGCCAGCTATGCTCTATGTCAGAGGCCTTCAAACATGGCAGCTTTAAGACTTGTGGACTTCAACTCCCAGAATTCTCCAGCCAGCTCTGCTCTATGTCAGAGGTTCTTCAAACATGGCAGCTTTAAGACTTGTGGACTTCAACTCCCAGAATTCTCCAGCCAGCTCTGCTCTATGTCAGAGGCCTTGAAACATGGCAGCTTTAAGACTTGTGGACTTCAACTCCCAGAATTCTCCAGCCAGCTATGCTCTATGTCAGAGGCCTTCAAACATGGCCGCTTTAAGACTTGCGGACTTCAACTCCCAGAATTCTCCAGCCACAGCTTGCTGGCTGGAGAATTCTGGGAGTTGAAGTCCGCAAATCTTAAAGCGGCCATGTTTGAAGACCTCTGATCTAATGGATGCATTCATGCAACACATTAACACGGTTAAGTTTTTTGCAACATGCATTATGCAGATTGGTTGTGTTTAATTAGTTTAATTCATCTAACGACCCTAGAAAATGGATTGATTCTGTAAGCCTAAAACAACTTTTATTGTCAGTGGCTATAACAACAGAATCTTGCAAGACTGATTATGTTCTAAGCCCCTTCTCCGGTTTAACAATTCAGTGAATTAGGGAGCTTGTCTGAATCACTTCCAAATAAGATGACCTTGACAACAAGGGGTAAAACGGATTTTAAATCTCTTAACAGCCAGATCACATTTGGAAGTGATTCAGACACCTCCCTAAGTACCAGGTTGTCCTTGATTTATGACCTCATTTCAGCCCAACATTTCTGTTGCTGAGACATTGGGATGTTTTTTTATTCTTGGCTGTGCACCGCCCTGAGTCCAGCAGGAGAAGGGCGGTATAAAAATTTAATAAAATTAAATTAATTAATTTGTTTAAGTGAATTTTGCCCCATTTTACAACTTTTCTTGCCATAGTTCTTAAGTGAATCCCGTTGGTTGTTAAGTAACATGGATGTTCAACGAATCTGATTTCCCCATTGATTTTGCTTGTCACAATGTCACAAGAGAGGATCATATGACCCCCGAGACACGGCAACCGTCATAAATATGATAAGATATATGATATATTTATTTATTATTTATTTATTTATTTATTTATTGAGCACCAGTGTGCCTACCATCCCCGTCCTAATGTTCCCTTTATTTGTATTCATGTTATGTATTCAATTCACCTATATATATATTATCTAATGCGTACTTGACAAATCAAATAAATAAAATCAAATAAAAAATATGAACCAGTTGCCAAGCCTCTAAATTTTGATCAACGTGACCATGGGGAGGCTGCAAGGGTCGTGTGGAAAATGGTCGTAAGTCACTTTTTTCAGTGCCGTCGCAACTCCAAATGGTCACTAAACAAACTGTTGTAAATCGAGGTCTTCTGTCGTCTTAAGACTTCCCGTGGAGTTGATTTCTTGATCTGATCTATCTAGGGGAGTTGACACCAGGTGAGATTTCTACGAATTCAGATTTATCAAAACCGGAACCAAAACAATATCAAATATCCCTGATTATACTGATTATTTTTCACCTATTTTAATATCGCTTCTCTTATGCTCTAGTTATTTTGACTTCACTATTCTTTTCCCTTTTAAGAGTGGGGTTTTTTTTTTCTTTCTTATTTTATGCATTAGGCATTATTTAATTTCAAGGCCACCTAAACTCTACAGCAACTCCGAGCACAATTACATGTGGTTTGTTTTTTTTTTTAAAGAAAATGACAAATATCACAGAAAGCGTACAAAAGATTCAGTGTTTGTCTCTCCTCCTCACTATTCCTTCTTTGTTCTTTATTTTCTAAGAGCCCCTCTGGAAAAGCTTTTCAAACCATTCCTCCAAACCTCCTTTCCACTGCCCTAGGGCCAGAAAGCAAAAATGACTTTCTCTACCGAATGAGAACTTTTCACTCATGAGTGCAGAAGGAAAACAGAAAGTGGGACAATCTATTTTAGCAAATCAAAGAATACCACAATATATGTTTGCAGGGGTGGGATTCAAAAATTTTAGCAATTTTTGCTAAAATTTTACCGGTTCTTTGCCCGGTTGCTGGGTGGGTGTTGTTGTGGCTCCGTTGCCTGAGCCTGTTATCGGCAGGAGAGGACTCCGAGTGAAGGAGAGGAGTTGGCAAGGCCTCCCTCTCCAGGACCCTCCTCTCTGGAAATGCCTTCGGTGTCCGCCGAAGGGCAAGAGATAGGGCCGGGGCCAAGCACGTCCACGCAGCCACAGGTGGACAGTGATGAGAGTAATGAGTCTTGGCTCGATCCACGCCAACGTCGCAGAGGTAAGCGCGCGCAACAGAAGGCGTGGCCGAGATTAGGCTGAGTCACTGGACCACACCCCACAGGGTATAAAAGGGAGCGTGGTGGCCAGTCAAACCTTGTGACGAACAAAGCTGAAAGCTTCCACGCCATTCTGCATTGCCGGACTTTTGCTATAGACTTTGCTGGATTATCTTTGGACTTGAATTACTCTGTAATTATTGAGCATTTTACTCTGATGTACCAGAAGCGGAGAGAAGTTATCTCTTCCCTTTGTAAGTAATAAACTCTTGGCAGGCAGCCACTAGGTTGCTGCCAAGTTCCGTTATCATAAGGAAAAGGATTTTGTCGGCTGGTTTGGTCTTTAACTCTTGGACATCTGTTGGTGTGTGTGCGTGCGTGTGGGACGGGGACGTGTGTGCGTGTGGGACGGGGACAGAACAGGCGTGGCCATAGTGGGCGTGGCCTACTCAGCCTCCTACATCACAGTGGGGGGGATCATTTTCGCCCTCACCAGGCTCCAGAGTCTTCGGGAGGATGAAAATGGCCTCCCCCAGGCTCCGGTGGCCGTCCAGAAGCTGGAAACGGGCCCATTTCTGGACTTCCGGAACTTCCGGTAGGCCCATTTTTCGCCCTCCCAGAGCCTCTGTGCAGGCCCTGCACTTACGTGGCATCCAAAACGGGCCGCGTGGAGACTCCTGGGAGGGGTGGGCGGGGCCAGTCAGCCCATGCAACTACCGGTTCAGCGAACCGGATGTAAAATTAGCATCCAGCTCTCCTAAACCAGTCCGAACCGCCTGAATCCCACCCCTGCTTAAAAACAGATAATGGTTAAGAGTTCACGTGAAGTTTCAATTGCGCATTCTGACCACATCTTAACCTGTTTCTTCACCATGTTCCGTGGACACCCCTGAAGCCGAGTCACCTTTGCGAACCAGTGTCTGAAACAGGCAGATGTGGGGGTTCTTTTGGAAACGGGGGGAAAAAAAAAAGAAAGAAAGCACACACACCAGCATGGAGTCCAATAAAACTATTTTATAAATAAAAACACATAGGAAGTTTTTGATTGATATAAAACCAAGGAAGAGGAGGTAAGGCAATATGCATGATGAGACGGTAGCACCAACGTCAGGAGGAAGAAAACCGAAGGGAAGGGACCAGCAAGAGATGGAGGGTGTACCGGGAAGTGGGGGGGGAAGGGTGCAGGGGGGGAGAGTCAAAGTTGTTTTTATGGCAAAGAGGACATAAAAAAAAAAGACGGTGGCAGATAAAATTAGGGGCGGTGGCCTGAAAAATACTAACTGTGAATCAAAGAAATTGCAGAACATTTAAAAAAAAAAAACGACACAGAAACAAGATAATCCTTGAGTCTAAGGAAACCCATGTGGCTGTTGACCCGGAAGACAATTTACATAGCATCAGGGAATGTGTGTGCGCGAATGGAAAGGCACAATCCTTGTTCAGTGAAAGGGCCTAGTGTGGGATCTGTACCTAAGCAAAGAGCTTTCAAGATAGCAGTCACTAGGTGGGGTTTCTCTACCCCCTTCTTCAAGGCCAAACATTTGCGGTTCCTTCAACCCATGAAGAGAAGGCATGACGGACAGAGATCCTAAAAGCAAATCAAGTGTGAAGGGCAAAATGTCACTTTTTTTTTCCCTACACCAACTCTACTCTGCCCCCCACCCCCCGACTTCAAAAATCAGACGGTCCTCAATTTACAACCCCAGTTGGAACCAATTTGTGTTGCTAAACAAGGCAGCGAAGTGAGTCACCCCCAATGTTACGGCTTTTTGGGGGGGGGGGGCGATGGCCGTTAAGCGAATCCGATTTCCTTGTGTGAAGTCGGCTGGAAGGTTGCAAACGGCAATCACACGACCCCCGGAACCTGCAACCATCATATATACATCTCAGTCTGAATTTTGACCCATGACCATGGGGATGTTGCAACGATCATAACAAGGAAGACCACTTATAAGTCATTTTTTTCCCAGCGCCGTTGCAACTTCAAAAAGTCACTGAAGGGTTGTTAAGTCAAGGACCGCCTGTAATAGTTTTGTTCTCAGCCGGTACTGCTTCCCAGCCCCTTCCTTTCCTTCGCCACTTCACCGTAGACTGAAAGATGGGGATGCTATTCAAACCAGCAGTGAAATCCTCTGAAATCTGCTACCGGTTCTGTGAGTCTGCTACCGAGCGCATGTTTTGCATGTACACTTGAGGCATGTCCGCGCAGCACTAAAAAAGGAACATTTTGAAGCCTTCAGAGTCTGCAAAGCAGGGGTGAAATCCAGCAGGTTCTGACAGGTTCTGGAGAACTGGTAGCGGAAAATTTTGAGCAGTTCGGAGAACCGGCAAATATCACCTCTGGCTGGCCCCAAGTCACGCCCACCAAGCCACATCACGCCCACCAAGCCACGCCCACAGAACCGGTAGTAAAAAAGTTTGGATTTCACCACTGCTGCAAAGGTAAGTAGAACAGCGGGGGGAGGGAAATCCGCTGTGCCACGCGAATTAGATTAGCTAACGACGATTCTAGCTAATATAAATCGTCCGCCACAGCTGATCGTCGGAAATACCGGTTCGCCCGAACCGGTAGCATTTTTTACTACCAGTTCGGGAGAACCAGTCCGAACCGATAGCATTTCATCCCCGATTCAAACCCAGTAGGAATGAAAGTGAAGGGTAACCTGAAAGGTGCTGGACTGGATGTGGCCTCAGACCTGCAAATTTTGCCTGGTTCTACCAACACCAGGCATGCAGGACCAAAAAGGTCTCACCATAAAACGCCTACTTATTATTCTTGGCTACCAGTCAGAGAAAAGGTGTTGGGCTTATTGGAATCGCAGCATCTCGTAGAAGTGACGAGAGCTGACAAAAACGCCTCCCACCTTTCAGAAAGACCGATGGCCATGCCCACCACATCTAAGGTAGGGAAAGAAGTTTCATAGATAGGGCAATTCAGTAGGAAGACCAAAACTGGCCCCAAACAAATTTTTGCCTCAAGGTAAAACCAAACGATGAAGCACCTGATGAGACCCCTGAAAGTCACTTGGCATGATTATAGGCATTTTTCCTGATCGAGGTTGACCGTACGAGTCCTTTACTAGCAAAGCAAATGCCACTCCCCGCTTTTCCCTTCTGGGCATCCCAAATGCCAATGAACAGCTGGGTTTAACCGCCATCGTTAAGTTCCCCCCGTGTCACTCATGGGTTCTCCAGATTCGCTCTTCACAGTGACGCTCGACGGATGGACACTGAAGCTAAAAAGCGAAGGAACTCGGGGGCCTATGCACCCCTGACATGGCACAGGAAGCAGGTAAGGAAGAGCCACTGACGCCGCCACAATTAAAAGGGGAACGCCACAAAGCTGCGTTCCCATTAGATGGGTTCACACCACGTATTAGTGTAGGTAAAGCAGGACGGGATAATCCGCAGCATGTGGCAGCTCCTAGCTGACCTTGGCTGACCTCCAAACAAAAGTGTGCTGGATCTGGTTAGTGTTTGGATAGGTCAGTAGGAAATCGGTTGTTGATGCCAGACTAGGGAAGTGAGAAGACAATATCCCACAGAAAGATAAGGAAGATACTCGGAGGAGTCCGTGGATTCAGTAAGAGTTAAGTCCTAAGTATCTTTAGTTTGTGCTTCAGTGTGTTGTGGGGAACCAGCCCTTAAGGATCAGAATTTGTCCGTATTTCGATGGCGGGATGAGGTCGGAGAGCAAATGGAATACCAGGCTGGCAAATGTCAGCTGTTTGTGCTTTCACGATGCCCTCGTTATGTGCCGAGCCACGAGAGGAATAAGCATCATCTTCTCTCTGTCTTTCTCCTGGCTTTCAAAAGATTTCAAAAGCCAACTGTCCAGATCGTCCAACTTCGAAACAAAGAGAAAATTTGATTTGCTAAAAACAGGAACCGGAAGTTGAATTCTGCAACTGGTATTATTTTTTTTAAAAAAACAGGCTACATACAAGCAGAAAAGTTTGTTAACTCCCAGAAATCATGCAGAAGGGATTTAGGGAAGGAGAGAACGAAAGAGTGTCAACCCCAACACAATCTCTTAGAAGTCAGTCCTTCCCTTCAGGGATAAATGCAGGGGTGAAATCCAGCAGGTTCTAACAGGTTCTGGAGAACCGGTAGCGGAAATTTTGAGTAGTTGGGAAAACCGGCAAATACCACCTCTGGCTGGCCCCAGTGTGTGGTGGGAATGGAGATTGTGCAATATCCTTCCCCCAGGAGTGGGGAGGGAATGGGGATTTTGCAGTATCCTTCCCCCAGGAGTGGGGAGGGAATGGGGATTTTGCAGTATCCTTCCCCTGGAGTGGGGAGGGAATGGAGATTTTGCAATATCCTTCCCCAGCCACGCCCATCAAGCCATGCCCACAGAACCAGTAGAGAAAAAATTTGAATTTCACCTCTGGATAAATGCTTTTCACATTTCTCCCAGGACCTTAATTGTTTTTTTTTTCTCCTTGTTTCGGGATTGTTTTCACACACACACACACACACACAAAGAACGAAGGCAGTGCCAATCCACATAGCAATGAAAGGGAAAAAAACCAATGATAATAAGGGCAAGATGGGATGGGAAAGAACTCAAAATTTCCCAGAGAGATGATGGAAAACTGTAGGTTTGTGACAAAGTGGTAGCAGGGGAAAAAAATCTACGGACACGTCCAACAGCAGTGCAACCCAAATGTGATTCGTGGTCAACACTGGTGTTCCAAAAAGCAAGCAAGCAAGCAATCCTGGTTTTTTTGATAAGAGTTTTCTTTGCATTTACTCAATGTTGTTTTTTTTTTTAGAAAAGAAAAGTTTTGGAGATCTTGAGGAACCTAGCCTTGGAGTGGAGACAGTGTCCTGGCCCTCTCGTCCTGGATTTCTTCCGGACATCAAGCACCCGAGTTTAACCTCCAGCGTTTTCCCTAGGAAAACCTTCATCCCAGTTTGAGGATTCAGCGAAGAAAGGGAAGTCGCCACCATCTGGCAGGTCCATCTCAAGAGTCTCACGGGTGAAGGCTACGCTGCTGGCGAAGAAGGACACAGTCGGGAGCTCAGCCCTGCTTCCCTCCCGGGCTGACGGAGAAGGAAGGACGTCTTTCCAAAACCAAGAAGTCATCTTGCGCCCCTAAAGCAGGTTGAAAAGGCTCTGTCTCTTCCTCTCCTGGAGGCAGGAGGAACCAAACCACCACCGCGCGCCGCGGCTCTCCCCAACCACGGCTGGCCAGCTCAAAGGAAGTCAAAGACCCCATAATTCTTGGCTGCTCGGCAGAGAGGAACACAAGAGGGGCGAGGAGGAGAAAGAGGGCAGGTGTTTAAAGGGCTGGTGGCGTGGGAAAAAACAACAACAACGACAACGGGCGAGCAGCGGAAGTCCCGGGTGGGTGCAGATTAATGGATTAGCGTGCAGGTTAACAAGGTAAAAAATACAAGCTGGGTTAGGGCTGTTCTTTTCTGCAATCACATGTGGGGAGGGCGGTGTTCAGGAGAAGCTTCTGGAGAGACACTTGCGGGAAAGATTAGAATCAAACAGTTTTAGTTCGGGGGTCCCCAACCCTCAGGCTGCGGTCCGCTACCGAGCCACGGCCTGTTCAGAAGCGGGTTGCACGCGCAGCTGGCTGGCTCGACTTGCACTAGCGGTCGAGCCAGTTCCCCTCTCCCCCCATCCCTGAAGCCATAAAGGATGGGGACCGCTGGCTTAGTTCATTTGATTTCCTCAACCCCTTTCCATAAATGCCTAGTCAAAAAAACAAAACAGAGAAAGAGAGAGAGAGAGAGAAACAGAGAGAGAGAGAGATACAGACAGACAAGAGATGCATCTCACACCGAGTGTGCTCTTTCTAGGAGACAAACCAACTTGGGGGGGGGGCAGCCCAGACAGGCAGAGGGAGGGAGGTAAGGAGGGAGGGAGGGAGGGATCTTCACATTACATCCACAAAAAACTCACTAGGGTTGCCCATGGCCATTCGGAATGACTGTCTACTGGCGGTCA